>NC_134175.1:32817277-33117777 GCF_964188355.1 Buteo buteo
ACCAGTTCTCCTGCACCCTTTCTATCATGCTGTGAAACATACGTGCTTCAGTTGCAAATGGTCTAAAAATAAGTTTTAGTTTTATCAATTCAGAAAAGAAATCCTATCAAGGCTTAAGAATTTAGGATCTACATCAGCTTCCACTGGCAGGCAGCCTTGTGGAAGGTCAGAGACAGCAATTCCAGGACAGAAGAGAAAACAGCACCTGTTAGCTAGCCACAGACAATAGCAATTCAAACAGCAAATAGCAAAAGCAGAGCAGACTTATCCTTTCCCTTTAGGAAATTCTCTCTCTCCCCAACTATTACAGAGCTCTAGAGGGAATGAAATCTATCTTTTCAGTACAACAGGAAAAGACAATAAACACCTGTTGACTGATACCTCTCTCATAAAAAGCAGAGCATGTGTTGCATGTGGCTACCCTTTAAGCATCTTCCCTGATACCCTTTAGTGAAACTGACCCTAGAAAAAAAAGTGCAAATGAAATTCACATACAAGTTTATGCCAAGTTTTGACGTGACCCTAGAACAGCACCCTGGAGACCATCCGACTTCGTGAAGCAGACATGGACTTTCTAAGAAGTCATATGTCACTACCACCAGAAGTCAAACACTACACAGAAATTGGCATATTTAATAAAATGCCATTGAAATGAATCCTAGCTAGAACACTGCTAAATGACACACTCAATTCCTGAACCAAATAATCATCTTCAGTGTCACTGCGCAACTAGCTGGCACAAAAAAATAGCATTTCCATTAGAGCCATGTAGTCATCGCTTGTATATTGGGTAAACATTGGAGTTCAAACTGCATTTCCATGAAGAGTTCAATATGGTGTAGCTGGTATGGTATTATGAATTTAAGCTTGATGCAAAGTTTTATTAGTAGTAGCACAGTCTTTAGTTCAGCGAGATTCTCATTTCATGAACAAACATCCTGTTGACTTTTCTGTCAGCTTTACGTACTTAAGGTCTGCAAGGTCAGGTCTTCTATCTGTTAATCAAAAGAACAATTTTTATATGAATACACAAGGTATAATACAGCAAGAAGAGAGGGAAAGCCATTTCCCTTTTAAGCTAACAACAGGCACAAAAATTTCTATGTAACACCTTCAGGATTTCCTCATAACAAGAAATAACTGGGTTATATTACTCCCCAAATGATGAAAGAGTTGTATATTTGAAAGGAACAAAGCACCATATGCATATGGCATGTCTTCCTATGTATGAAAGTAAAGTTGCATCAGAAGTAGAAAAACTGAAAACTAGTTTTTCATAGTTTACAGAGAAAAACAAAAAATCATACAGAAGCTTCCTAGGAATGCTCATACCATCCTTGTAAAACAGAGCATATGTTTTTTTTATTCGACTTTTTTTTTTTTTAACTGCAAATTTGTTTACCTTTTGTTAAATAAAGCATAGTAAAATAAATAAACAAAAGAAAAGCAGCCTGGAAAAGAGAGGTTTAACTGGTTCAAAAAGCCAAGTGCAGTATACATGTCACTGTGCAAAAGAGGAAAAAAAAAATCTTTGAAGATTTAAAGACGAAGATACCAGTGTCACAGTTTTACCGCTTATATAAAGCCAGAAAAATTTTCACATAGGTTGAGAAAAATATTATTCATCTTGTCTTTGCCATAATTTTTACTTTCTTGAATATCAAATTGTGCTGTCTTTTGGATATACAGTCAAAACTCCCATTAATACCAATGAAAATTAAATATCTGAAACACTAAATGGAGAAGAGACTACTCTTGTTTTGCTTAGAAGGCACCGCTTTCAGAAAAAAAACTGACTGAATGAGCTAAATAACAAAGTTCCCTTTCCTCTGAGAATTCAAAACTCCTCTAAAACCTTAAAATGCATGTCAGCTTTAATACTAACTATGCCGCCAACTTAAATTTCTAGCCCAAACTTACACAGTTTTCACGGTTTTATCTATTTCCAGAATACGTACAGTACAAAAATTGAGCAAGGTGTTCCTGACAGTAAACAAGTACTAAGAAAGCAAAGTTCTCCTAAGCCCTGATAAAACAAATATTATGAAATAGTACCGATACTATCCTGATGAACCCACAGGCTGCAGCTTTTGGGGAAAAGGAAACTATAAATCTTTGCAACACTGTGTGTTGCATGCAAGAAAGAGAAAGCTGCTAAATGCACTGAAGGTATATTAACTACCTAAATCCTGAAAACTGGATTCACTGAAATTCAGCGAAGCCCTGGCTTTTCACTCTCATGAGAGAGGGGAAAGGACTCAAGGTTGACTGAAATTAACTGAGGTCTTAGAGATCACTTTTAGTTAGTCCAGTGGGCTTTGGATAAGGACATTAATGTGAAACTCAGTTTGCAATCAACTATTTTTACTTTTTTAAAAAATAATTTATTTCTATCTACATACTTGTATTATTAGCCTGCCTTCTATGCATTTGTTAACATTGACTATGGTAATTTCATTCTTATGGTTCTGTTTATTGTAACTGTTCTTTCCATAAAAATTATTTATGCAGAATAATAATACTGTTTGAAGAATAACTCTAGAGAGCTAAAGTTGAGGTTCTTCTCTAGAGGTGTGCAAGGTTATTACAATATTTCATTACCACAAAACAATACATCTTCAGATAGAGGCAGTATTAGCTTGTAATATTCCTTGCTACCATGGTACCAACTTTTCCTTGTAAAGCAATTTAATCACTTCCATATTGGTTATACATGAAATATTAGTGCTATGCTTCACAGGAAGCACCTCCTGAATTTTCATTACAATATATTGTTATATTACTTACACAGTTAAAAAATCTATTTGTCGTTAAGCATGTCACTGCATCTCATTGAAAAATGTCTAGCCTAACTAAGTTTTACTAGTAAAAAAAAAAAAAAAAAAAAGTGTTTTTCCAGTTTTAAGTCCTCAATTCAACTAGCCTGGGCTTCATTACAGATTTTCTAAACCCCACATCATGTCCATAGTTCTTTAATTATTTGTCATAATACCACCAATCAGAACTGTTCAAAGACTATAAATCTTTGTCTTTTGAGACAGAGAAGATCACATAAACTTTAATATCCCATGAGATAACCTGGTACTGTAACTGTATTCTTATCTAGCTACTATATAGAAAAAGAAACTAAGACTACAACAATTTCTATTGTTTTACATATGAAAGACATGGTCATCACCTTCAAAAGCTTAACATGATTTTATTTTTCAACAATGAAAATATATGAAAGTTAAACAAATTATTTTCTTTTTCTCCATGGAAATAGTCAATCAGATAACAAAGTAGAACTACCTTTATTAATACTATGCCCTTCTTGGCAAATCAGGCAAAAAAGTCATCCAGTGAGTTATGAAATCCTGGCATATAAGAAAAACATGTACAAAACTGAAGCAATTACAGAATTTACGGGTAGTACACAAGACAACATAATAGATTAATAATTTAGGCATGCATAAATAAATATGTACATACTGCATATTTAGAAGGCTTTTGAATTGAGAAAGGATGAAACTAAAGTTCTGATCAGCATTTTTATCATCACTGTGGAAATGCTAGGCCAGGCCAGGCCCTCAAGTGCATGAAGTTTCCACTCTGCAAGAGAAGCAAGCTGCCACAAAGCCAGTTAACAGCTACTTGATTCTGTAGCGTCCTCAGCACCAACACAGATTTGGCTTATGCCACCTGGCTAAGGCTCCTAGGGGACCAAACTGTAGTGTCCTTGAGCTTCACCACATGTACGTCCGTGTGTCTGAGAGCACTTTCAGACCCAGCAGATCTAATCTGGCTCTCCCAGGGTGCTCTGTAGCAGTTGGGACCAATTAGTTACAGCATGCAGTGGACAGAATGTGACTTGGAAACTGATCCACCACATCCAGCCAGGACTGCTGCTCTTGATCTGGCCTAAGCAAATCTGCTCTGGTGTTCAGAGCAATGGGGAATCAGGGAGCCAAAGCTGACAGCATGTCTCTGTTGCACTGTGTAGAAACTTCATAGCTTTTTCTACAGATAATTCAGTCTCAAAGACTGTAAAGAAACAAGAACTACTAAAAGCACTTGTAATGTAACTAATACTAAAACTGATTTCTGGTATTAATCACTGTACTTTTTATTCAGAGGATGTTTTAACATACAGGATAGTAGACGCTTCATTCTGTCTGCGCGCACATGCTTTGTCTTAAAGAGAGTTACAAAACACGTTTTAAAACATAAAAACATGTAATATTTTTAATACAACTGCTTGAAGCCACATTGTTAAAACTACGATTAAAAATTACTTTCAAACGAGTCCGTGTTGTATAAGTGTAACCTTGCTTATAAGTCATATTGGCCCAATAACATAAAAATGGATAGAGTTTGGAAGACGGGCAGAACATTTTTTTTAAAAGTTTGGGTAGATCTATAAAAATTGGAAAAACCATGCAGAACCCTTATTGGTATTTTGCTAGAAAAAAATGCATTAACAATAATTCTGGATAGTACAGACTCTAGGTTAGTTCCCAAATACGAGGTAACACGCAGTCAAAGTCAAAACCACCTGAGCCCAAAAGGTCTTACACAGAAATTACAACAGGTCTGAGCCTTCATTTCACTGACAACTGTACAAAGCGCATAGGACTTGCTCAGATGTAATTGACCTGTTTGCTCATGTCAGAAGTCTCACTACAGGGCAATCACCTCAAACAAGTTATCTAACAGTGAAATGAAAGCGCATAGTAACTTGGCTGAGTGACCACACAGAAAATAGGGACATACTTTACAAAAAACTAAGTTCCATTAGCACTTTTATGTTGCTTACTTTTACCAGGTTATAAAGAAATTTTCCTTTCTCAGAGTTTTCAAATTACAAAGGAGATTATTTCCAGGTGACCTCAGCTATGACACATTAACCAATACATGGCTTCCACAGACTTTGTGGTTAATAGTGCATTACGTTTGTGTGGTGGGGTTTTGGTAGGAGAGGAGGGGGCGGCAGGGGTGGCTCCTCTGAGAAGCTGCTAGCAGCATACCCAGCTCCAAGTCGGACCCCCCTCTGGCCAAGGTAGTGCCTCTGGGATAACATGTTTAAGAAGGGAAAACCTGCAGCGGTGAGGGGAGTTGGGATGTGAGGGAAACCCCTCTGCAGGCAGCAAGGTCAGTGAGGAAGGAGGGGGAGGAGGAGCAGGGGAGGAGGGGATGCCCCTGCAGCCCCTGGTGAGATGGCAGGCTGTCCCCCCGCAGCCCGTGGAGGGGAGCGGGGAAGCAGATGCCCACCTGCAGCCCGGGAGGAGCCCATGGTGGAGCAGGTGGATGCCCGAAGGAGGCTGAGACCCCGTGGGAAGCCCATGCTGGAGCAGTCTGTCAAGAACTGCAGCTGACGGAAAGGGCCCATGCTGGAGCAGTTCACAAAGGACTGTCTCCCATGGGAGGGACCCCACACTGGAGCAGAGGAAGAGTGAGGAGTGCTCCCCTGAGGAGTAAGGAGCAGCAGAGACAGTGTGTGATGAACTGACCACAACCCCCATTCCCTGTCCCCCTGTGCCGCTGCGGGGGAGGAGGTAGAGAAAATCAGTAGTGGAGTTGAGCCGGGAGGGGTGGTGGGAAGGTGTTTTAAGATTTGGTCTTACTTCTCATTATCCCGTTTTGATTTGATTGGTAACAAATTTAATTAGTTTTGTTTTTTTCCCCCCAAGTTGAGTCTGGTTTTTGCCCATGACCATAATTGGTGAGTGATCCCTCCCTGTCCTTGTCTCAATCCACAAGCTTTTCGTTATATTTTCTCCTCCTCATCCCACTGAGGGGGAGGAGTGAGCAGAGTGGCCTCGTGGTGCTTCGTTGCCAGCTGGGCTTAAACCACGACATATAGTAATATATAGTTTAAAATTATATAAAATGGGTTTGGTCTGGCCCAGGCTCAAACTCCTATGCTCTGGCGCTTACCTCTAAGTGGACCTGCAATCCCATGACAGCCAGCCAGAGCGATCTGCAATAACCCAACCAGCAACAGTCAGCTGCCTCAGTCAAAAGCCAGTAATGAAATGCAGCAACAGGCAGAGCATCAGGGAAGTTGTCTACCTCCAGGTGGGGTGTCTTTGTTCCAAGAAGTCCTTGCAGGGCAAACAAAACCTAGCAGAAACCTACTGTGTCGATCTCCCTGTTACATGATCCACCGCTTCTGCTGCATCATCCACGTTCATTCACACATTTTACTATGACTCGATGCATAGTCTGATACCTAGTACAAGTGTAACATCTTCAGAAGAAAACCTATTACTTATGACTCAGTTATTTTCTGTGCAATTTTTATTGAGCCATTTTGCAGGGTGTCATTTTATGTTTTACTTTCTAAAAATAATTATTTTGTTTCAGAAAACTGAAATGACAAAACGTCTGAAAGTGGACAGCTGATGCTATGGCATGACTTTCCTCTCCAAAAACCTGCAGGTGAGCTTTTTGCTTTTACTAGCAAAGTCTCTTGCCAGTTACTTTTGACACAGTTAGTGCTGTAATCTCAGGAATGATCATGACCATTTTAAGAGCAATTTTACAATGTGAGGTGCAGTAATAAATTCACTTTGCAGAAGACTTCAGGTGATATCAATACCAAATCTTAAAGAGGAATAATTACTGTTTCTTCTCTACAAACGAGAAACAATTAACAGCAAACATTTTAGTTTGGAACTTTTCAACAGAGTTGTCCATGTTTGGAATTTGTGCCAGTAACAATAGCATTTCATTTCCCTTTTAAGCAAGGATATTACTGAATAAACAGTATAGAACTTCTATAAGTTAGTTCTTGGTTTAACTAGTTTGGTTTATGTCTCTATGCATACTTCTTCTGTTCATACCTATACCTATCAAGATTTTGTATTTCTGCAGAGAAATATTCAGGTTAAGATATCCATAAATACAGTATTTCAATATCTCCTTCTCACTTGTAACTAGGACATATATGTTGAATTCTACTCCCCTTGAGTTCTAATTGCATAAACTAGACAGAATATATGGTTAAAACAATTTTATCTCAGTAGCAGTATATTTTCTATGTGAAACGTTTAATATGATCCAACTTGCAACATCAGTAGCAGAACGGATGCTCAGATGCTATTCCAGACTTTTATAGTCTATTTCAACCCCTGATTTATCAATGGAAATGTTTAACTTCGTACAGTAATCTGAAATGTGCACGTAAGAATTTCCAGCAAGTAGGCTAGCCTCTTCAGAGTTTGCAAAACATTTTTTCACCTGAGCTGCAACAGCAAAATATTTGTGTACAGACCAGAAGTAGTAATGTGCTCTTTAACAAACTGATAGGGTACAGGTGAATCCCAACCAAGTATATGCAGACTTGAGACATCAGACTCAACCTCACCTAGCTGCCACTAACTTGGTGAGAAACTTTCGTATGAGGCTTAATTCATGTGATGAAAACCTGCAGTATGATCAGCTATGCTCATACTTTTGAGTCTTTCACCCAACTTTTAGCAAAGCTGTTAATTCCTAGCTTCTTTTAAGCAAATATAGTAGCAAACTACATATAGCAGAATTCAGTTTATGATTACATTTGAGATAAGATGCATTTTCTGAGGCCTTTTAACAAACACCTAGCATACTCAAAACCTTGGCAAAAAGAAAGACTAGTGGGTTTACTACAAAGTCTGGAATCCAAGCAAAATGTATTATTTTTCTACATGGAAAAATCTTGCAAATTCTGAAAGCTTTAAGTAAACTCTTATAAATTTTTACAGTACAATGCCATGAATGTACTAATGCCATTCTTCCTAGCTGCCTAACAGACCAAATGATTTCTTGAGATTTAAAGTGTTGTCTTAGAAAATGTACATAGAAGAAATTAATTGGTTTAGAGTATTTTGTGGATGCCCACAGCAGTGTGGCTTCCTTTACATGTACCATCCTACCTACATGAAAGTATTTTTTCTAGTGAAGAATATAGTAAAATTTGGCTGATGATTCTGAAGTATCTTATAAAAATGTTAGATGAATGATTGCATACATCTTAACACAAGAAGATATTGTCATAATTAAACAATGGAAGACAAGTTCCACTTTTTATGATGATAGTCTGTTTAAGGCAGATAAGCAGTGCAAGTGGCACTGCTCTATCAGTATGCTGCTAAATGTATGCAGCACAGATTCATCAATTACCACTACCATGGCCTATAAGTACTGGGGGAAAAAAAAGACAGTGCAGACTACATACTAACTGTGTTCATGTCCTTCCATTACATCCTTGCAGGCTACCATGAACTCACTGTTATACATTAAACTAATCTTGAGCTGCATCAGCCAACAAGAAAGCTGACCATGACTTTGCATGTGTGTCATGAAGTAGCACTGGGCAAGTTTCAAGCATACCATGCAAAAGGGATACACCAAATCCTTTTCCTGTGGCAAAAAAACCTGCCTTGTCTTGGCTGCTACAGATTCTAGCAAACAGCACCAATTAAATAGATCAGGAAGCTGACTTTAAACTGCCTATTACTGAATTCAAATAGTAGAAATATTATGTTTGTTACATACTTGAATCCATGCTAATTTGAAAAACCTGTTTTGGTGAACTGTGTTATGGTGCAAAACAAAACAAAAGAAGAATCCTATTGCTGCAAATAACTACAGTTGGTATCACAGTCTTTTAGACAGCCAGATTTACACAGCAGATGACCTCATCAATGGATAGTGAAACAGCTGGGGCCTTCCTTAAAAGGATGTAAAATATAATTCTTTAAGCTAAATGTTTAAATTAACAAAGCAATAGGTTGACTACTAAAATAGTCCTGTACTTCTGCCAAGTACTTTAACAACAATAGATCAAGAAACAGAACAGCACTTCAGGCTAGCATTTGACAAGCACATAAAGCAATTTAACTGCTGCCTGTCAACCATCTTGCTCTCCTCTTGCCTTTACCTTCATAGTTCTAAGTCCTCCCTTGCATCAGCCTTCATAAGGTCCTCTGTGAAGCAGATTCAAGCTGGCAGAAAATGGTTTTCTGCTTTGTTTTGTTGTTTGTTTTTTTTTTTTTAAACCAGTAGGGAGGAGTTGTCTTCTGCCAGACTAATGTGCTGAAGTGGTTCCGCAAAGGCTTAGGAAAGATGGAGTCATTGTGACTGGGAGAAGGGAAGACAGGATCATCACAGACATGCTGCTGGAGTCACTTATGCTGCTGTGAAACCACATTTATTACTAAGTAACACCAAGTAATAATGCAGCACACTGATAATACATTTCTAATGTTTCTTTAAACCTCACTCTCAATGTTGTTTATAATGCAGTAGCTCTTTTAAGCAACATGCTCTGAATATCAAATGACTAGCCTGCTTTTGAACAAGGAACATGAAGAGATCCTTTCTATATGGTGGGCTTCCAGCCTAACCTCTAATAAAACTGGGAGGGAGGAGGGGAGAAGCTTTGCTTATTTTCATGTTACTATGAAATGTAGTTCACAAGTGGAAGGTGATTAATTAGATGGTATTGGAATTAAGACTGCTGTGTAGTGAATCTGTAGAGAGGCTAGGAAAGCATTAAACTTATTTGAGTAAACATCACTTTGCACTCCAATACTTTTAAAAGCTTCTTTGGTTTTAATTAAGCATAATTTTAACAGCAATCAATGTGCATCAAATACCATATACTACCATTCTCATTTCCCCATTCAGTGCAGTTGGATTAAGTGCTATGAATGGCATCTTTCACAGTTTTCTTCCTTTTTTTATCTGGTCTGGGTTTCTGGACACAGCCTTAACCTGTTATTCTTCTGAGTTCATGTTTACTGAGGTTCAAAGAAAAAAAACAAAAACAAAACAACAAAAAGCAAAGCCTGTGTTACGTACAAGCCATTTTTAAGATCTATGAACACCTTGACTGATTTGCCACAACACTTTTATCTCTCTCAGACATCAGACATACACACAAAAAAACTCGTAAGGAATGATACTGTTGGCAAAATTTGGACAGACACAAAGTTTCCTTCAAGCACAGAACTTAATGCCATACTGATGACAAAGAACTCCAGGAGCACCTCAGAGTGGACAAGAAAATGACAAATGAGCTTCAGTATAGATACATGGAAGCCAATACATCTAATGACAAATAATCTAAATCACATACACACCATGCTGACAAATGACTTGGAGAAGAAATCTAGGAGTCATTATTGACAGATCCCTGGAATTAACAGTTTTATGTTCAACAGCAACCAAAAAACCTAGCAAAACACTGGGTGTCATGAGGAAAGGGTCTGACAACAAGACAGAGCACATTTATACAACCTTAGTCCACCCACATCTCAAGTAGTGTGTGCAGTTCTGGTCTCTGCATCTCAAGGAAAGACTGTAGTCAGAGAAGGGCAAACAAAACATCACAAAGATGCCTTAGAAAAAGATACTAAAGAGGCTTTTCAGTTGGAGGGAAGTCTGAAGCAAGATATGATCGAACCAACCACGAAGGTGGTAAATAAACTAACGTAAAACTTCTGCTTGCTAAATCCTCCAGTAATAGAATTAAGGAACATTTAATGAAGCTAGTAAGACATTATGCAAACTAAGTATACGGGGGCAGTACAAGGGAACCAATACATAAAGTGGCTAGGTACAGCCCCTAAACAGCATCCCTTAACATCACTGTTGGAGACTGAACCCTGAATATGAAGGCCCACTGATCTGACCCAATACAGCTTTTCTGATATTCTTAACTTCAATTTCCTCTAAAATCTTCTATTAAGCTCTGAAAAAAATACACACACAAAAAAGATTACACTCCTGCTTCTTATCCACTATAAAAGATACAGGTCATATTTGAATAACAGCAGACCTTCAGTATAAATTCTAACATATAATATCCTATGTTAAGCAATAACTTAGCACTATATCTTTAAACAAAAATAAGGGTCAGACCCAGGAGGAAATATTTGAATTACTCCAGCCAATGTGACCCCCACAAAGCCACAGATGTTGTTCCACAGCAGGATCAGCTATTTCAGTGAAAATGTAGCCACCTGCTGAGGGACAAAAGAAACAAACATCAGCCCCTCAAACAGCAGAGCTGCAGAACAGCTCAAAGGGAAGCAAGGTTTGGCACGTAAGTCATTCACATTTTTACTACAGCAAGTCTCAAAAGATAGTGAGAGTTAAAGCTCACTGGTACTCAGACAGCAGTCTTAAAAAACCGAGTGCAAAAGCCAGTATCTATAGGGTATTTTCTGCCCTTTTCTACAGAAAGTATTTATAGATGAAATAGGCATATTATAACTGAAATATTTTGAGGCTACTGATAATACAGAACACCTTCTGCAAAGGGAGAGAGTATGCTGGCAACACTCCATAGAAATGAATAAATATAGCTCCACAGAATTCTCACTTGGTTTCAGTTCTATAGCGTATTCTTCATTCAATTCACTCTTAACCCTTAGCTCTCTTGCCAGTATTTGGTAACTTGTTATTCAGAAGGAAACAATGTATAGTTATGTATTTCATAAATCTACATAGTGACACATTATGTTATACATTGAATTATGCATTTAATTATGCATTAAATAATAGGTTTCAATTCTTAAAGGAATAATAAAGTACAGTTTTGATGAGTAACTATTGCAGATATTTAGATTACTCCCATTAGTTTGGGAGGTTAAATTGAGAACTACAAAAATCAGAATGCATAAGGGTTAAAAAAAGAGTGTCCACCACCCACTACATCCGCAGAATACCTAGCAATTTTACATTTTAGGTAGCGATACAAGAAGAGGGTTGTGCTCGTAAATGAGATTTGTAATTCATTATCACACCTTGATTAATCTCTGTATTAATACTACTCACAAGCAGGCCCAAGGCTCAGAGAGACTCTTGTACACCTTTCTTTCTCCTGGATGGACTCTAGAAAGCTAATCTCAGGCACCAATACATCTGCAGTCTGCACGGCTCTGCCGAAATTTACGCCTGCCTGCTTACCAGTCAAAGAACAACTTGCCCATCTTCACCTCTCTCCCTCTGTCACTCTGTTTAAAAGCTGTGTCCTCAGCATCAGGAGCTGAATTCCCATGTCCTGTTTAAGACTATCTTTTGTTAACTTCCTTGGAAAGCATTCACAGGAGATACAGGAGCTGAAGAGCAATTTTGGTCATTCACATACACCTATGGCAGTGTTAGGCAGCAGCAGGTACTATCGCCATTTGGAAACATCTAAAGCCTGTAAGTGACCAAGGGAACACTTGGATGTGGAGGCATTTTATACTTCTGTTTATCTGGAATTCTGCAGAGCTTCCATACATCGGTGTTTACAGTCACTGTGTGTGTTGGAGACAGTGCTAACAGCTACAAGCCAGTATTTTAACTGCAGTTCAAAACCAGCATTAGCTCTTCCAAAAAGATCAGTGTACCGTTTGTATGATCCAATACAACTAGGAGATAGATAATTAATTCATCTTTTCTATCATCTTCTGCAACTCTTCAGTAGTTCAACTAAATGTACATATGTACTTATTTCTAAAAGAGCATGCCACTTGTTTTCCTTAGCTGTATCAAAAGAAATAATTTTCCTACTACTCATGGCAAATTACACCAAGAATATTTTAGTATCCATCTTTATCTAAGCAACGAAATAGGCAGCAGGTTGGAGAATGTGACATGATTGACTGCTTCAGTTCCAAATTTCTTATTATATTGCATATAGCAATACTTCCCTTTAAAAATTACTAGTACAAAAGCAGCTTAGGAAAATCAATATTTTTTTTTTGTTATTTTAATGTGTGTCCTTTTAGTTGGGAGGCATACAGGTGGACTCATTTTCTTTTATATGGAAGAAATTATGAAAAGCAAGTTAAAAATGTCTGAAACTTCTGCATTCTCCTCTAGTTTTAACTAGGTATAAGCATTATATAATAATAATGATAATTATGAATATTAGTAAGTATATGGTTGATGAGTATTTTTTAACAAGTAAATAGTTAATACATTTGTACTCACTATAGTGGTGGGACGATCCCTGCTCCATAGTTCATTACTTACTAACAGACAAGAGAAATCAACAATGAATTGAGTACTCTTCTGAAGATATACAATTGAAATATTTTGATCTTTTAGAAAAGGTTTCCTAATAACTCTGAGGAAAAAAACCAGTTAAGACAAAGATAGGCTATGTAGGAAATAGCGGCATACATTCTCCTGCATGCATGTCCTCCTCATAACTATCCCAGTGAAATGAGTATGACGAATAAAGACTACTCATGTGCTGAAGGTTCTATAGTTTACCCATTCATAAACTAGATTTTTAGATTAAAATTTGGTGTCAGTCACAAGGGAAAAAAAGGGCTTGGTGTTTTCAGCCTGCAAGCTTTGCAAAAATTCTACTGGTCTCTGCCACAAAACCACCGCAAAAATTTGGGGTTGTCTTTCCTAAGAAAGCACATAAGGAAAACAGACGTGAGGTATGAGGCAGACTGCACAACTGAGCGCATCTCAGACATTGCATCATGGCAATGTGCAACGTATTTGGATCAGGGTTGCTCTCCAAATTAACCTAAAATACTCTGAAGACATTGATTCAAGTTAACGAAATGAGGTTTCTGAAAAACTGGTTTGCCAATATGACATTTGCTGGATCTATCTGGATCTATCCAGAATCAGTGATGTACAAGAAACTGAAATTTCACTAGCAATTTATGTTCTGTCAAAAACATTTAGTGGATAAGTAGGCAGGGAGGGAACAATATTAACCTGTATCAGTAATAAATTCCACACGTCTAATCTTTTACACTTACTAGTGCCTTCCCCTCAGCTGTAAAACTGGGCTTCAGCTCTCCGAAGCAGAGCATGTATTTGTAACAACGGTGCTTACACTGGTTATTCATCCTTGCCATCTATCACATGATTTTAAAAAATTCTGAAAGCTTGTTATGCATCATGTGATGGAATGCGTCCTTCTAACTGAATTAATTTATCAGAATATTCTGTATCAAGAAAGAGAGAACCAAATCAATACACTCCTAGAAAGTAGGGAAGGAAGCTTACAGCTACAAAAGAACCAAATCAAATTAAACGCTCTTTATGTTTTCTGCAGAAAATGTTTCTTAATGTTTAAAATGCCCAACCTATCACATCCAAAATAATCAAGAGATAACAGAAACTATTTTCTCTTCAACTGTTAATTGTGAATGCTATCTTGCTTCCTACTGAATCAGTGTCAAAACTCTATTTCCACGATTGAAGGATCATGTCCATCATCGCAAAGTCTGGCAGCATCCTAACGATTCCTTAAAATGTTATACAATCAAGAATCTGAATGTTTACATTAACGTTTATAAAGAGCATCTACAGGCCGTTTTTTTCTAAATTAACAAGACTTGACAGTACTTCAAAGCCTTCCAATGCTACCTTCCGTCCCTAAAAGTACAGCAGGCTGAAGAACAATGAGGAAGAGCGCACACGGATAAAGGGGATTTCATCTTTGGAATCGCTCCGTCTCCAGAGCCAGCGGTCATATATCAACCCTCACCCTTACTTTAAAATAACTTTTCTTTGAGCTAACTGTTTTAATAACTTTAAGACGCCGTCTGCGGCCACAACGAGACCACCCCCTTCGTTAGTGCCCCCCGCCCCTGTGAATCGCCCAGCTGAGCGTCCGGCACCGCGTCCGACCAAAACCCTTCCTTGGAAGGGAAGTTCAAGCCGCCGCCGCCCCAGACGAGCCCCGCCGAGCCGCTCACCCCCACCGCCGCCGCCGGGCCGGGGCCGGGGCCGCGCGCACGCCCGCGCTGGCCGTTGCCGCGCTCCCCACCCGCGCGCGAGCTCCCCGCGCAGAGCAGCAGCCGCCCGCCCCGCGCGAGCCGGGCCGCCGGGCAGTCTCGCCCGCACCCCCACACCGCATCCCCCCCCCCCAGCTCCCTCTGCGGAGAGCGGGACCCGCAGCACCCCGCCCGATGGGTGCGGGGACGCGGCGCGGTCCGCCTTTCCCAGCCACCATCCCCACCTCCCCGGCAGCCCCTCACCCGCAGCGCCGGGGCCACCGGCGGCACCGTTCGGCGGCACCGTTCGTCGCCCCCCTTCCCCCCCCCCAGCCCTCCCGAGGCGACGGAGGAGCGGCGGGGCCAGCACCGCAGCCCCTCCGCCAGACCCGACTAGCGGGCTAGTGTCGCCCCCCGCCGCGGCACTCGCGGGCACCGCCGGCCGCCGCCAATCGGGCGGCGGCACCGAAGTTCCCGCCGCGCCGCCGGTCCCGCCCGGGGACCGGGACGGGGCACGGCCGGGACCGCCGCGCCGAAGGGCACGGCAAGGGACGGCGGGGGACCCCTGCCCGCCGCGGCCCACCGCCGCCCAGCGCTGCCGCTCGCCTCAGGCATCCTGCCCGCCCGCCGCTCCACCCGCGCCGGCACCGCTGCCCGGCGCTGCCGCCGGCCCCTTCGGCTCGAGGACGCGCACGGAGACAGGCATCCGCCTTCCCCGCGGCCAGACCTTACCGGCCGCGCTCGCCGCCCTCGCCCGCCTGGGCGCACGCCGCTCCGTGCCGGGCTCCCGCTGCCATACGCCGCCCCGCAGCCGGCATCACTGCTCCGCCCGCAGCCGCACCAGCCGCCGCGGAGCCCGGCAGCAGCGCCCGCCTCACGAGAGCGCAGCCCGGGCACCGGCGGGGCTCGCCCTCTCCGACTGACAACGGCCAGTAGCCAATCGCCGCCCGCGCTGCGCCGGGGAGGCGGGAAGGTGTGACGGAAAAGGACCAATGGGAGCTCGCCCCTGCGGCAGCCGTGTTTCCGGGAGGGGGGAGCGGCGCCAGGCGGCGGGGGTCGCCGCGGGTGTGAGGCGGAGGGGCCGTGCGAATTACCGTGCCGAGTCGGGCCGGGCCCGAGCGGGGCTGAGGCAGGGCCTCGGCTTCACCGGGACTCGCTCCATCCCGGTGGTGGCTGCCGGCAGCGGTAACTCTGCGCGGCGGGGCCGGTCTCGCCCTTCCCCAGCCGCTCTGGACACGGGAGCGGGGTTGAGGGCCGGCCTTTCAGGTGGGAAACGTGCGTCGCCCTTCCCCCGCTTGCGCAGGAGCACCAAACTTCACGCCGAGGCGCTCTGTTTAAAAAAAAAAAAAAAAAAAAAGGGCGGAGGTCGTGGTGAGGATGCATCTTTTTCGGCGGAATCCCGCTAAGCTGAATGAAACCGTGTCCGCCGGCACCATCCCCGCGGCGGGCGGCTGCCGCCGACCTTGGCGTCGGGGACGGCGTCCCGGAGGGCTGCCGCGCTGGGTGTGCCGTGGCGTGGCGCCTGGCGCCGGACCCTCGAATACCCTCTGTGGCCGTGGCTGGCCGTGAGGTTCGTACCGAGTTTGCAAGGCCTCAGAACCGAGGCTTGTCCCACCGGCTGCGCCTGACCTGCCTGCACCTGTGTTTCGCTTGGTTCAGCTGTAGCAGCGGTTTTGCCGATGGACCAGGTGTCTCTGGTTAACTTTTGTTTATGGGGTACAACCATAGTTTTGCATCGCTGTTATTCTATGTGGAATGAGGTCTTTTGTGAGGTATACCGGCCCGGTAGGGTCACAGAGGCCCTGGAGAAGTGAGGGCCCAGGATGCACCATAGAGGGGTATTGGCATAGGATGATAAGGGAAGGGGCACAGGCTTGGTACTGGAGACCTTAACGGCCATAAACGGCTTACCCATGGTCAGTTAAGGAAATGCAGGCCTGGAGCTGGACGAAACTGGTTTTGAGGTTAACGAAGAAATAGTATCTGACATATCTAAAGAGTAACGTACATAGTAAATTGGAGCTGCAGATCAGTGAAGAAAGAGAAAAGTAGAAAAAAATGTTAGCAAAGATAAAAATGACCTCAAGTGGATCCTAGAGGTGGAAGAAGAAATCATAAACGTGAACAATCCTTCTGGCCAAGGACTCCAGATGCTCACAAAACACTGTTTTCACCCCCTCACCCCCTCACGCTCCTAACCTAGAATGAAACTGATCAGTGGGGGGATCCAGAGGAGCAGTGGAAGGGTGGATGTAACAGCAGGAGAGGGACACAACTGTAACTGCATTATTATCACTTTTTTTCTGTAACTAATAATTATTAGAGTCTCTTAAGTTTTCGGTTATACTTACAATAAATGTCTCTTCCCTCTTTTCCAATCTCTTTCTCTAAAAAGCCAGGTGAATAATACTTGAAAACATTTCAGAAAGATGGTTCACTGCTTGATTCTTTTCGGTGGTGTTGGTCTTTATCCACTGTTTTGGCATTTGCTTGTCAAGAAAGGCCCCTTACCCAGTTTTGTACTTTATCAGCTGATTCAAAAGGGTGCGGAGATTTATTTAATTTGTAATGGCTTACCATCATATTTCATGCTTTTTTAGAAATGTTTCTAAAATGAAATAACCTCTCAAGTTAATCTGGTCATAAGTAAATGTTTGTTAGGTCTTACTGAAGGAATTTATTGTTAATACTAATATTGGATACTATTTATGGGCAGAATTCCTTGTTTGGTTGTACCAGATGCAGGTACCCTTATTTGTGCTGAGTTCAGAACTGCTACTATTGTTAAGCAACCTGAAGGTCATGCCCTTTCTTTTCATAGCAACCTTTTAATGCAAATTTTATTCTGGTGAGACTGATCCACTGCAGTGGTAAATTTCTTTTCCCACTCTTCAACTGTTTACCTTTTTTTTTTTTTTTTTTTTTTTTTTTTTGGTGGCAATGATACATTTGAGTTTACTGTGTCCAGTGTGAACACTGAATACACCCGCTTCTGTTTGGAAGGAAGTAGAAATGTTTTAAATATTTATTGGTTTAGACACTGTGCAATAGCTCAGAGATGTTTTTCTTCTAGAAAATTGCTTTTATTAGTTCAGGAGCCACCTCAAGCCTTGAGAAAGTACAGTGTTAATAATAGGATTTTATACTCACCAAAAGTATGATATTTGTTACTCTTTGTTAAAGCAGGACGTGTTTTTTTGACATTTAATGTCAGCTATATCTTTATCTTGGAAAAAAACCCCAACAACAAACATTATTTACTGTTGAGTTTTACAGATGTTGCAGAACTAAAGCATTGCACGAAGGAGGAGAAAATATGAAAAATAATCCTTATAAGTGAAGCTCTTTCATGATAACTAGAACATAAATGCCATTATTTTTATTATTTTAAACTTAATGTAAAAATGTAAACAGAAATTCAGATATCCTGTTTGAATATTATTTTCATGTTAAAAGAGTAGCCTTTAAGGTTCAACATCAGCTTTTTGCAAGCATATACACAGCTCAGTGTGTAAAGTAACTAAATCATTACTTGCCAGCATAAACCTGTAGTTTAGCTACAAAAAAGAGAGTAATATAATTTTTCAAAAGTGATTAAGATCTCTAAGCAGAATTTGTTCCGAATAGAAAGAGGATATACCACATAACAGCTAAATATCCTGTTTGAGACAAAACTTTTCAGAGGGAAGGTGGTTGTTACAGGCATAGGAGCACCAAATAATTTAAAGTGGAAAACATGTGACAAAGTGGAAAGCAGCACACCTGATATACGGGCCTGTTCATTAAAGTGCTTTACAGTACATGTAACATTTTCTAAAATTTAGCAGAGCTCTTAGTACCTTGGTAAACTGTTTGTGGGGGTTTTTTTTGTATCACAGTAAAATTGCATAGATTAGTTTAGCCCACAAAACTGTAATTTAGCCTTCAGTCCCATAAGGCAGAAGAGTTTGACAGTTCTTTCTGAAAAACAATATAGTACTCTTGAAAAGCACTAACAGGGCGTACAGGAGCTGAACTACTCTTACTCACAGCAGAAGCAGTATAAGAAATACAATCCCCATATAGCTTTGTCAGCAGGAGTCGGTTCTGTCCTGGATCAACAGACTTGTAGGGGTGATGGAGGAAGTCAGGAATCACACCTACTTAATCACTGGTTCAGCTGTTAAGACTGCCAACAAGGTGCGAACTGTGGTCTAAGTGCTGGTATTGGGGACCTTGGCAAACAGTAGGAACTGTGCTTAAATTCAACTCCAAAAAAAGAAACACAGTTGCTGTATATCATTTGGTCTTTAACCTCAGGTTTTAGGACAGGTTCTGCTTTTTACTAACAATGTGTACGCTTTGAAAAATTACTCCATCTCCATGCAGAAAATCTTTGTGGCCCCAGGTGGCTCCCCAATTAAAGAAAGTGGTTTAGGCTCCCAGTTACAAGATGTTTCCACCTGTTCTGTTCATGACTTCATGCAGGCATTTTACTTTTTGTCTCTCTGCTATTTTTTTATATGTAAGAAATTCATTGGTTTTGGAGAGAATCACCTCACAGGGAGTTAATATTTTGCTAATGTAGGTAGCAGTAAGTGTAGGCCTAGTATTATGTTTTTATATTAACTGTGCATCCAGCTGAAGACTGATTATACTAAACATCAAATCTTCAGATTTTCCATGCTTCATCTAGTCTTTTCTCCACTGATTGATCTGTTGTCTTTGTCTCTTGGTGCCCTGCCCCGCTTTTATCGGATGAAAGCTCTACCTATAGACATACATAAATTGCATCATTATCTGCTACTGTTTTCTGATATGAGTCATATTTTCTATTACTAGGAAATAACTGTATGGGCACTGAATAGGTGAGTCTAACCCAGGCCAACTTTCAAAGAGGAATAACTGCAGTATGGGTTTGATATCCAGGAGAAGTACCAGAAAACACAAAACCATTTCCAGGATGGTGATAGGCTGACAAAACTTCCAAATTATAAAATACTGTGGATATTCCCTGCTGTGGTGGGTTGGCCTTGGCCAGCTGCCAGATGCCCACCCAGTTGCTCTCCACTCTGCCTCCTCAACAGGACGGGCAGAAAATAAGATGGACAAGCTTGAGGTTTGAGATAAAGGCAATTTAATAAAGCAAAGCCCATGCGCATAAGCAAAGTAAAAGAGGGAATTCATTCACTACTTCCCATCAGCAGGCAATGTCCAGCCACTTCTGAGAAGCAGGACCTCAGTACACCAGTGATTGTTTCAGTAGACAAACTTTGTAACCACCAATGTCAGCCTGCTGCTCCTTTTACCTAGCTTTTATTGCTGAGCACGACGTCATGTGGTGTAGAATATCCCTTTGGTCTGGTGGGGTCATCAGTCCTGGCTGTGTATTGGCAGTTAGTGTTAGAAAGCAAACTGTTAGTTGAGCCCTTCTGTGAGGCACAGTTATCAGCAGATCTTTTACATCAAACTGTAAAATAACCTTTTAGAGATAAACGTTATTTCACTCCTCCCTTTTGGTAGGGTTTGAATATTTAACTGATGCATAGATGCAGCATTGCCTTTACAGATCTGTGGGAGGAATATTTGATTATTTATTTTTAAATGCATTACAATTTGGTAGTGTTATTCAGCCTCATTTGGTAACCCATTTGTTAATATTATGTAGATGTGTGTTGTGAGATGCAAATCACAGTTCTGCGCTAGGTGCTACGTAAACAAGTAAGGAAACAGAGCTCTTGCCCCAGAGAGTTTGCTCACATGATCTCTTCTGGATGTGCATTATGATCTTATTTCAGACTGCATGAAGAAGTATTTCCTTTCGTTATTTTATCTACCATATATTACGTCAGTTGGAGAGAGCTAATCTCCCCATGAACAAGGCAAGGCAACTTCCTTTGTGTGCTGGGTGAGTCCTTCAAGATGTTTGTTTATCTGAAGTGATCAGTTGCAAGCACAGCTTCCATTTATATAGTGTCCTTCATAGCAATGTCACTATGAACATAGTGAATATACTTAGAAGTATTTAAAGACTCCATAAATATATATTTCTTTGTGATTGCCTTGAACAGTGATATAAGATAGGCCTTTTGTGTTGAGGAAGGGATGGGTGGTGGGGCATTTTTTTCAGATGTAAGCAATTCTGCTTTGCGTGAGTGACCAGGACATAGAAAGAACGTGGGGGGTTTTTTCTCCATTGGTCCAATCAATTTATGGTTTTTTATCTTTGTTTTCAATATATTAGAGATTTTATTGTTCCCCACCCCATATTTAATTTTGTGGTGGATCATCTGTTTTGATAAACATTTGCACTATTACCTACAAAATTAATTATAAAAAAATTAATCCAGCTCTCAACTGGGTTAACCAACAGAGAAGAGCCTTCACATCACAGTCAGTGGCTGAATCCAGCTGGCAAAAATCAATGTGGTTCTGTTTAATCATGATTAATGTTTTCACTTATTTTATGATTTTGCATGCAATTTGCTTTTTAAGGCTCTTGCAGGATGATTTGGCAATTGCTATTCATAAACCAGAGAGCTTGGTTCTGTGTCATCTGATAAAGATGTCATCTGATTTTCTTACCAGCAAGGGGATATGACCAGTAGAGGGATGTGACTTGACATTAAATTCCATTTTCTCAAAGGACACATCTACCAAAATGCAGGATTCATATCCCCTGGTACTAGCACTGCAAAGGTTGGAATTGTCATCACTGGTACTAATTTTATGACTGACACGCCAGCCTGATTCTGTCACCCTTATTTTCATGGAAGAGCATCTTAAGAAAAATTACACATTTATGTAGTGGCATCCATGTAGATGGGGATGTCTGCCTGGGAAGGGGCTTGAGGACATTGCTGCCAAAATTTATTCAAAGTAAAGACAGAAGACCTACATTAGGAATATTTGGCCATGTGCTTTTGCTTATCATCTGGAAGAAAAAGTAGCCCATAGTCTCAGCCCCCAAAAGCTTATAATGCAAGTAGAGGAATGATAAAAGAAAAAATGGAGTATAAGGATAGAAAGAATGAGGGGAAAAAAAGTGAAGCCACCACATTATGAAGCAATTTAGTGGCACTGAGCTTGCTAATTCTATATATACACAGCTGGTGTCACAGTAATTTGCTGATTGGTTGTGGTTCTACTTATGTATACATGAGTATCTATCTATTTATATACATACAGACACATGATATTCATATATTACATTAAAAGAACATTAAGTTTGAAAGTGAGAATGCCTGAACTCAAAAGCTGTCATATAGTCTTTAATTTTGTGATCGCGTGGTGTTTTTCGTAGGACTCTTACCTTATTCAGAGCGTAGAAAGGATGAATCCTGCTACTTGCACAATTATTTAATATTTTGATTTAGTGAATTATTAAAAATATGACCTCAGGCCTTATTGATTACAATCTCCTATGTATCTTCTAGCTGCTGCAGCAAATCAGAAGGAAGTCCTAATAAAAACATTCTCCTGGCTATATATCACCAGGACATGATCTATACCATAAAAAAAAATAATGTGTGATGTTGAAATTGAAAACTATATTGCAAATATAGTCAAAATAGAACCATATCAAAATTGAGGGACCAGATTGATTTAAGTTTATTCAGCTGAAAGATATTTTTTAGCATGGGCAAAATTCTGTACTCTTACCAGATGTTTTTCCTGGAAATGGAGGAAGCCTTTTTGGTAAAGCTTGAAAAAGAAATCAGTCTGTCTGTCATTTCATGCTTCAACTGAAATAGGTAGCATTAGACAAAATGATAAGCAATTGAAAACAGCATTTTTTAAATGGCAAGTATGCAAAATTATTACTAGAATGGTATTACCTTTTCCTACAATTAAGACACATACATGTCTGTGTGGGATAGAATAAAACATAGATTTTAGCATCACAGCTTAGCAGGATGATATTACTCAAGTAGGAGTGTATCATTTACAGAAGTCACCCCAGACAGGTATTGGTGTATTTTTTTCTGCTCCACCAAAACGTTGAATGGGTGTTAAAGAAGAATCATTCTAGAAAATTCTTGAAAATTCTAGAGTTTTTTCATCATTCCAAGACTTGAACTGGGGAGGAATTATGCCTAGTATTATAAAACTTAAAAGTCCAGCAGTCCACAAAGCATGATATTTTGGTGCTGGGCTTTAACAGCTTTCAGAACTTTCAAGTGGATCCAGATTTTGAATTTCCAGAACTCAGCCATTGTAATTGTTTTGGCACATATGTATGTTTGTCTTCAGCAAATACATTAAAGGAACATTAAAGTTTCAAAATCAGGCACTCAGATGTTAGCAAATGGTAAAATTAAGGTTGTCCATTTGACCTTATTTCATGACCCTGTGAATGATGATTAATTTTTAAAAGTTATGGTCGCATAATAATGAATAATATAGTAGGTCTTAGTAAATATAGTAACACATGTACATACAAGTGGAACAAACTCAGTAAAGGTACAGGAGGTGCAGAGTTTCATCCATTAGCCACCTTTTCTGTTTAACCAAGTCTTCATTTGAAAAAAAGCATTCCTAGGAAGTTCTCAATGAATGTTAATTTGAAACTACTAAAGAGGATCGTGGTAATTCCACTCTGACACAGAGTGCAGGTTTCTTCCATTCACATACAGGTTGTTTTATCAGTTCAGAAGGCCTTTTCTAGACAGGACACAATACTCTTAGTGTCAACAAAGAAATTCTCCATGGTTAATTATATTTTCTGCCTTCCTATTTCTGAGTTTCTAGTCGGAACATATTCCAGACTGACACTGGTTAGTGTCTTAACAGGGGCAATGTGAGCACCTGAACTTCAGCTACAAACAAATGCATACAAGGCTCCATGTTACTGAATGTCCCTTTGTCCAGATACAGGAATAGTTTGATGACATTGAACATCTCTAGTGAGACAGCAGTTCATTAGTGTGATACAAGAAGTTTACTGGACAGACATGAAGTTACCACAGGAAATTTTCCCTAAGAAGGCAAAAACTAACTGAGGTTAGTCTTTACAGTGGTTACTATAGAAATTAAAAAATATGTTTTGATCAGGGTGGCCATATGTACTTAAGGAATTTGTTTTGATTCATGTATTATTTATCTTAGGTATTTGGGAGATGGCATTGATAAAGTCCTTCACTTTGGATAACTTGGTGCAGAACTTAAGAGTGACCGTGTAAATAAGTGTATGTTTCTCCTTGGTTTTGGGGCTGGCAGAGGACTGGCAAATACTGATTGTCCTCATGGCTCCTTTCACCTTCCCTCTACAACATTTGACCATAATAATCTACTTTATCAAATGGAAATAGCCAGAGCACAGAAACATAATGCTCTTTATTGCTATGTCATCTCTGTCTCTCAGAGGTGGTGTTGAAATTTGTAGCTGGTTAAAGAAAATGGTTTGTTTTCTGGAGTGGTGCAGTAGTGTTGAAATGTCATCACAGAACATAAATGTCTGGAGACCTAATCCCAGCCTCACCGAATTTGTTGGAAGCTATTCAGAAGAATTTTATAAAGCTGAGTTTTCTTACACAGGCTTTCTCAAATAAGGTATATTATCCCTATTCATTTTTTTTCCTCATTTTCCTGTCTTGCTGTCTATAGTGCACGTACACTTTCATTAACAAAAAAAATTAAGATACTGGAGCACTCTGCAGCATGTTAGTTTATAGCATTAGTATGTTCAAATATAGTTTGCTGTATATTATTAGCCAGGTGTTCAGATCATGATGCCTCCAGGAACATATAAAGGTATTCTTGTTTGTTGTCATAATACTTTGTTTTGAAGAAAACGATTTAGGCTTCACATTCTGGCCCAAGAAGCTGAGTCCATGCTGTTTCTGTTTTATGGCATGCTGTCAGCATGGATAACTGCCAGAGCCTGTTAAAGCAACTTTTCATTACCTTCTCTCCAGGCACATAAAAACCACTGCCTACTTTGGCAAAATAGTTTCCTCAGTCAAAGCCACCGACTCAATCTGTAGCCTTCAACGCAAGAGTATCATCCCAACAAATTAGAACAGCAGCTTATAGGAGACAATAAAGAAAAAGGGATTCTAAACAGTATCTGACACTGTGTACATGCTATTTCCACTCTAATATTGCTTTATGAAAAGCTGTACAAAACCTCTTAAGGTTGGAACTGCAAAATTAGTTTTTGTGTCCAGCTATACATGCTGAATTCATAGCTTTCTATTTCTTCCTTTTTATCTAATATCCTGTAGAGCTCTTAACAGTGATCACAGAATCTGGAACCATATTCTAAGTGGTAAGAGACTATTATAGATTAGTTATTCTTATTGTTATAATATGTGCACCAGTATTACAATTAAGATGACATAATCTAATTTACCAAACAGTATATTGAAGTACTTTCTTTACCGTTCCATCCCCTCTTAGTAGAGCTATACCTCCATTCACCTGTAAGTTTTTAACTATTTCACCTTTTGTACTGAAAAGTCATCTTCCTTTTTGTTGAGAGGTGACTTTCTTTATCATGAAATGAAGTATTCCGTCTATTTTTTTCTACAGTAAGGGTGACTGGAAGAACAGCCGCCTTTTCAGTTTGGAATATGCAGTTTCTGTGAGGAAAGAATGGCTCTTTCATAGGTACCTGTTGTGATAGAACATTACTTCTTGTCAGCATCATTATGTCAGTCTAAAAGTAATTTTAAATGGATACTGATAGTGATGGTTACAGGGTTAAGAGCCAAAAGTTAAAGTGGGTTTGAAATTAGCTGTTGTCATGTAGATGTCCCTTTGAGGTTCTTCTAGGAGGTGGGGTTTTTTTATTATTTAACCAGATTATGAGATTTTGAAAATCACCTGCTGCAAATGTGTAGTAGATTTTTCTTGCCTGTTTTCAATAAAATTGTAATGTGCTCAGTTAATGAAAAACACATTCAAAATACATGTGAATACTTTATTCTCTCTTACTCTCTCCCACACCCTACCCTACGAGAGGGGAGGAGGGTATAGGAAATAGGTCCACGGAGAGGTAAGACTCTGAATTTGTCACTTCTTTTCCTGAAGCGGTACACAGCTGCCTTATTTTTTGCTTAAGGACCATACTGAAAATTCAGATCTTTCATGGTTAAATTGTCATTTAATGTTTTAGAAAGCCCCAAAGTAAGGTCAGTCCGATTATGTTCCTAAGCCCATTTTAACACAGTTCCTCTCTTTAAAACATTTAAAAATGCTTTTCATGTCAAAATCATCAAATGTAACCCACATACAAGGTGAAATGCTGCTTGTGAAAGTCAGTAAAGTTCACCCAAAGGATTTAACTTAGGTGCCTCTTAATGGATGAAAGCATAAAAAGAGACAAAGGTTTTAATCTGTCTCTTTATGACTTCATGTTTTCCTGTTTTTGTGAGTGTACCCAGGGTAGCTAATGTTTTTGCAATTATACCTAACAGTTGGAGGTGTACTTGACTGAAGTGACCCAAATCTTATATAAGTAATTCTGATAATTATCCTGCACTTTGAAAATAAGGCCTGAACTATAATTATGTATGGGAGGGATATTGCAAGAAATGTTCTGCGTTAGAATAAGGCAGATCCTTGGCATGGTTTTAATGTCCATGCTAGGCACTGTCTTTTAACATACTAGTGTAGGTATGCCTATTAACATGTGTGAAGGAGATAAATGCTTAACAAAGGACAGACAAGATAAGTATACTTTTTGCAGTAATCAAGCATTTGCTTTCAGCAAGCCTTCACCTAGGAGAAGTCCACTTCGGCAGTATAGTAAAAGTGTTATTTAGGTCCCTTTATAGTTTTGAGGATGCCCATGACTCTATAAAGACTCCAAAGGGATCAGTTGATCTGCTGCATCTATAAAAACAATTTAAGTAGCTCTAAGTAAGTCTTCGTGCCAATTATGTTAATGAAGCTGCAAAGGGACTGCAAATTTAGAAGTCCTCTAAAGTCCAGTGCTGGCCCAGCAATTCAAAAGCTCCTTTAACAAGACATTAAATCAGGCTCTTTAATCTCTCTAATTGGTGCTTTTGAGTATAGAAGAATACATGAACCCTGCTGTGTTTTAAAAGCAGTAGAACATCTTCACTAGCCAGTAATACCTAGTGAAAATAGACTTCTCAGACTGCAAGTCCCCTGTACTAAATAATGGTGCGGAGAAATTTCATTTCATTGCTACTTGTCAGTGCAGTTTTGCTGTTGAACAGTGCTTGGCTGCAGCTGTGCTGGAAATGGATCAGCTCTGCCCTCCATGACTGTAAGATCCCATCCTAGGCACCGCTAAAAATCCTGTCCATGAGCTAAGGGGTGAAACCTAGGAGTAGCCTGAGGAAGTTCTTCTGAGAGAATGGGCCTTTCGGTACCATGATTCCTCTCAGAAGCCATCGAGCCTCTCCTCACAGAATGGGACTTTTACAAAATGATGACCAGTTATTTAAACTTGGGTACTAAAACTTAGAAAGCCTAGAGGTTAACTTAAAGATACTTAAACTCAGAATAACCACATTCTCTCACAAAAGTACAGCTCTAATGGATGTTAGTTCTTTTAAAACCATAAAGACCAGCTCCTTGGCTGCAGTAAATCCATATGGTTTTGCCAAAATGCATGAGGCTTTTTGGCAGCTAAGGAGTTACTATTCATTTAGCATTTAATTTAAAGAAAATCTGTAAGGTTGCTACTTTCTAGCTGTAGCTTTTATCCCAATCTCACTTTCAGCTGCTATATGCATTCTCTCCAGAGTGTGACTTCTGTGGTTGTATGTATAGATTAGGGTGACTCAGGCATACACCATCTCCCATCTCTTTTGCCTTCTATGGAAAAGGAAGTAAGACAAACACACAATCTTGGTGAGTTCCAGCCTTATCTTGTCTCTGATTACTCCTGCTCTAAGCTTTTGGCTGAAATTCTGAAGAACTCTTCTACTTCAATTTTTTTTTCAGAAAATTTACATTCTGTTATGTAGGGTTCGGCGTTCAGAAGATCTCGCGATGTCACGGAAAGTTAGAGGGTTAGTCGCAGCCTTGTGATGTACCTGTAATCCCGCCTCCCCTTGTTAGTATAAAAGGAATTAACTGCACAATAAAAGGGGGAAGTTGGCGCTCACACTGTGTGTGTTATCTGTATCTTTCCCTGGTCCGGGCCGACCAGTGATCTAAGCGTGGCACCTTGATATGTAGCGAACGCTACACTATTACCCATGGCTATTAGCTTTCTAGAACAGGTTTACAGGGTGTCATCCTTATAATTTGTATAAGAACTCCAAGACAGTATGATGGGACACCTGGCTTGTGTTTCAAAGAAATAATTATGCAATATCGTTTAATTTCTCCTTAACATTCATCCTCATGACTGGAGGAAGAAAAAAGGCCACCCACTGACAGAAGAGAATGCAAAGCTAATGAATCCACCACTAGAGGAAGACTCTGCAATTCTGTCTGTCCCATGCTAAGCAGAATCCTGATGATGGAATATCCAAGGAGATTTGCCCCATACAGTATGTCATTTATGTATGTTGTCTTTATATATTATTCCCTCTGGGAATAAAAATTTCCCTGTAGTCCTGCTTTTTTTTCTACTATTTCATCAAAGCCTTTATTTCCATCATCTCTAGCTGGCCAAAGGGAACACGCTTTTATTGTGACTCATTTTTGGTGGTGTTTTTATTTTGTTTAGGGGAAGCAAAAAGGTCTGTATTTTGTAAGGATATTTTCAGAGGCATTAATTTCTTGGTGTAAATGAGTTTTTATTATCATAACTGATATCTGTCACTCCTCTAAATTGTAGGATACATGTTTAAATTCATCAGAATATGCAGGAGAATGAAAATTGGCACAGGACTGTACTTTGGGTACAAATGTTGCAACCATATTAGCTTTTCACTTGAATTATTAACTTGCATATGATCACACCTATGTATGTGCACATAAACAAACACCCACCATTTCACCCTCAAGATCATTCCTCTTTCCTAGCTAATACAGTCAAAACTGATCTTATACCTAGTAAGAAATTTTGGGGAATGGGGGAGATTTAAAAGTTTAGTCCATGTAGAGCTCTAAATATTTTAGACAAATTCCATTTATTTTCTTCAGGCTTGCATTTTCTGAGATTTTTTTTGTTGTCTCAGCAGGAATTTTGTTGATGTTATTTTTAGTTGTGTTATCTACTCAAGTGAGCAAAGTCATTTAGATCTATTTACTAATCTTTTGGGGTTTAAAAAATAATTTATCATAGTTACAGCCAAATGGGGAGAGGGGGAAGAATAAGAGAGAGAGATTGTGATGGGTTGACCCTGGCTGGACGCCAGGTGCCCACCAAAGCCGTTCTATCACTCCCCCATCCTCAGCTGGACAGGGGAGAGAAATATATAACATAAAGCTTGCGGGTCGAGATAAGGACAGGAGAGATCATTCACTAATTACCGTCACGGGCAAAACAGACTCAGCTTAGGGAAAATTAGCTCAATTTATTACAAATCAGCCAGAGTAAGGTAATGAGAAATAAAACAAAATCTCAGAACACCTTCCCACCACCCCTCCCTTCTTCCCGGGCACAATTTCACTCCCAGATTTCTCCACCAAGCCCCCCCAGTGGCACAAGGGGGACAGGGA
Organism: Buteo buteo; assembly: GCF_964188355.1. Taxonomy (NCBI): domain Eukaryota; kingdom Metazoa; phylum Chordata; class Aves; order Accipitriformes; family Accipitridae; genus Buteo; species Buteo buteo. The sequence continues at coordinate 32,846,557 of NC_134175.1, forward strand.
TGGGGTTTACGGTCATCACACGTTATTTTCTGCCGCTGCACCTCCTCAGGGTGAGGGCTGATCACGCTCTTCCCCTGCTCCAGCGTGGGGTCCCACCCACGGGGTCAGTCCTCCACGAACGTCTCCAACGTGGGCCATTCCCACGGGCTGCAGCTCTTCACGACCTGCTCCAGCATGGGTCCTTTCCACGGTGTGCAGTCCTTCAGGAGCACACTGCTCCAGCGTGGGTCCCCCATGGGGTCACAAGTCCTGCCAGAAAACCTGCTCCGTGGGCTCCTCTCTCCGAGATCCGCAGGTCCTGCCAGGAACCTGCTCCAGCGCAGGGTTCCCACGGGGTCACAGCCTCCTTCGGGAACCCACCTGCTCCGGCGTGGGGTCCTCCACGGGCTGCAGGTGGAGATCTGCTCCACCGTGGACCTCCCTGGACTGCAGGGGGACAGCCTGCCTCACCAGGGTCTTCACCGCGGGCTGCAGGGGAATCTTCGCTCCGGCGCCTGGAGCATCTCCTCCCCCTCCTTCTTCACTGACCTTGGTGTCCGCAGGCTTGTTTCTCTTACGTGTTCTCAATCCTCTCTCCGGCGGCTGTTTCCCACTCTCCCAACTTTTTTTCCTTCTTAAAAATGTTATCACAGAGGCGTTACCACTATCGCTGATTAGCTCGGCCTTGGCCGGCGGCGGGTCCGTCTTAGAGCCGGCTGGTATGGGCTCGCTCTCTTTCGAACACAGGGGAAGCTTCCAGCAGCTTCTTACAGAAGCCACCCCTGTAACCCCCCCCCCCTCCCGCTACCAAAACCTTGCCACATAAAACCAATACAGAGATCTTGTCAAAATAATTTTAAAATGTTCACAATTGTCTAGAGGCTAATGCTTTTTAACAAAGTTATCAAATACAATGGTATCCGAGTGCCTTGTGTGAAGGCTAATTAATCTCCTAAGAACATTCATTTTAAGGGGTCTTTTCAATATTTTTGCATTTTGTGAGAATACTTCAGAGGAGTGAAGCATGATGCATAAAGAGGAGGCTTCACTCTCTTGAAGTATTCTTGTGGAAGAAATATTACGTATAACTTTTCTCATGTGTGTATACTTTATAGTTGTTTCTGTGTAGGTGTAGAAGAAGAGTCACATGTGAATATTCCACTTACCCACAATCCCATTGCTTTGGGCAATGAGTTGTAGTGCAGCAGATATTTTGTTCTAGGACTATGCACGATAATTTCTGAAATGTTTTAACATCAACCTGTCTTTCCTGTAAATTACTCCAAACACCTGTCTCTGTCAGATACTTCAGAAATTATTTTGAAAACTGTATTTTGATTATACTTCCCTTTCACTCTGACAAACACTTTAGATTAAAGTAATTATCACATGAAGAATTTCACAAACTGTTTAAGGAAAATCATATGTATAAATTCATATTAAAAAAACTTCACAAAATACTTTTTTGTAAAGTGCTTTTTTATTATGCATTGTCAACAGTTAAACGGTATGTTGCTGTTTCATGCAAACTGGTATAGTGTTAAGAGAGCAAATGTTAATCCATAAACATGTTAAGGAAAAAAGTGCTAAATCTGCATAAGTTTGTACAGTTTTAAATATGAAACTGGAGAGCTGCTTCAGTTAAAATAACTTTGAATTAGTTACTGAAACAACCACTAGTCTTAATTGCCCAGTGTTCCCAAACTTTGTTCCCGTTCTGCCTAGGATGTTTGTTTTTATCCTGTGTTAAAATTGACACACTTTTTTTTTTTCTGTCATACAATATATTGCCACAGTAGCAGCTCTAGGAATATAGCAAAACAGTACTATTCACCAACCAGTTGTGGTTACTATTCAATAATGAGTCCATTTCAGACTAACTACTGCATGATATTGTACCCCCCAAAAAAACCCCAAAAAACAAAAAAAACAAAACAAAACCCCCAACTCCCCCCAAACCCAACCAAAACCCAGATCTTCTAGTATGAGCTAACACAACAAATGTACATAATATGTCATGGAGCAACAGCTCAGTTACCATAATAATAATAATACATAAGAAAAAACCTATGGTAATATTTTTTCTTGTTTTGTGTACACCAGGTGTTTCACATCTGGATTTGTTACAAATGCTAAACTGTAAAAGTGAATTATTATGTTTCTGCAGGACAGTTATGTAGTAAAATATTTCTTGCAATGTTCAGGAACATAGAGAAGCTGTTTTAATTACAGACTGAAAAAATTCTATTTTGCATCTTCATTGCCTTAAATATAAACTAAGTAAATAAAGTCTGAGTAAATGACAGTATATAATACAAATTTTCATATCTAATCTCTGGATATTAAATTCTTCAAGAAGGACTAAAATAACTAGACTGAAGAAATACCTATTTATGACATACTTTATAATGAGTGACAGATGTAGCTGGTCATTTAGCTGTTTTATTCATTTTCATCATAGAATCTATTTCTTTTAATTTGTTCTTCTACAGTGAGCTGTTTGAACTTGACTTTCTTGCCTTGGAATGATGGAACAGCTTTATATCTTGAGCTCGGTAAATCTAAGCTTGTGTTTATGTCATTCTTTGACACTTTGATTATTTCACTTCCTTGACAGGCATTAATACCATTCAGTTCTGTATCATAATTCCCATGTTCTTTTGAATATGGGCTGCTGGAATTTTTAGGTATACCTACAGAGTCTATTAGACCACAGTTTAAAACCAGGTTGTCTTCTTTTAAGAAAAGATGTTTTCAGAGTGTCAGATAAAATAGTATTTAAGTTTTTTGTCATATTTTGATTCTTCTCTAATGCATACCAAATCAGTATCAACGGGGAACATTGTATTAGTTGCCTCCTTTAAAACTAATGTGCTATTAGTACAAGACTTCTGACAAGTGGCATCTTTATTAAATTGAGCAAGACTATTAGAGGTAACAGCATCTTCATCTTTTGAGTTCTGTTCATCCCGTGAAACAGTTACACAAATATCATGACAGCTATTCTAGTGATACTGTTTCTCAAATATTTCTTCATTTCCAGACCGATTTTCCAGCTTTGCAAAGGCATGCTGCGATACAGTGCAAATTGCATGACTTAATGCCGTCATTGGGTTAGACGTAGCTGAGAGAGTTGTTTCCTGCCTACAAATGTTTAGATGTGGAAAAAGTGGCGTTATTGTTATTCAAGCAGAATTCTTTGTGATTCTTTTGTACTGTTACATCATCAATGTTAGTAACCTGTACAACTTCTGAATCATCGGTTTCACTAATTTTTTTCTCTTGCTCTTTCCCGGCACTATGTGCAATTACATTATCACCTTCATTAGTATCCTTTCCACTTTCCTCCCTTTTCTGTGATCCTCCTGTTTCATTCAGCTTATCTTGCACGTTCCCAGCTTCCTCATCTTTTCCCTTATTTCCTTCTTCATTTTTCTTTGCTTTACAGATATTTGTAGCTTCTTTTTCAGACAGAGAGCTAAAGGATGAGTGTTGATTTTGTTGTGTATTTGCAGTGTTATTTTTATTTTGCTCTCTCTCAGCATTTTTTTTCTGAGGATCCTTTTTATTGCCCAGAGATTTATTTGTATGTAAACTAGAACCTTCTTGAGCAAAACCTTCTGGGGGCCACTTTGGCTTATTTACTTTAGCCACTTCTTCAATAGAAAATGTTTTCTTAGGTGTTGTATTGTCTGTTGAAGGAGGCCATGTCATCTTTAATTTACCTCTTTCTGTGGATTTTTTCAGATTATTATCCAAAATATCAGGATGAGTACCTTCAGTACCTGAGTACAAGTCTTGATCAATTTCTGTAATTGGTTTAGGATCAACAGGTAAACTATTAATGGGATTTGTTTCTTCAGCATGAATATTACCAACTGAGCTACATTGATCTTTCAATTTCCATAATTCTTTATGCTGCTTGTGTCCAAAACCTTCATCATAATTTCCTTTTGATTTGAAAAGTTGTTTAAAATGGGGTTTACAATATATTTTTCCATGGAGAGATGCGTAATTTCCCAAGCTGTGGAATGGAAGAAAATTTGTTTTTACTTTTACATATCATAAACCTACTGTGAATTTTACACTTGACTTGGTATGCCAAGTACCCTTACATGACAGTATGTATAAAGAAAGCAAGAGCAAAAAGAGAGCAAATTCAATGTATTGGCCAATTCTGACATCCACCCCCCTCCCAGAAAAAAAGTATCTAAAACCTTTAATTGCAAATTCCTATACAATTTCAAAGTCAAAATGAAGGAGAAGAGTCATGCTTTGCAATTTAAGAAAGAACATAAACTTATTCAGTTGCTGCACAGCATAGGCTTCAGACAGGAATGTTCTACAGCACTTCAGGGTTGTTGGGACCTTTTTCTTCATCACAGTAAAGACCCAATCCTCTATTTTTCTACAAAATAGGTGGAGAAAATACAGTGCCAGTTTTCTTTGGCCTTTTTGCGAATTATAGAAATTTGCATTTATATTTGGATTCTGCTCCTAAATGAAGTAAAGGAGATGCGTGTAACTAACCTCAAAGGTGTTAAAATCAGTACTGTTAGCCTTTGCAGTCTGTTAGAGCAATAAATACTTCATTTCATATAAAGGTTGCAAGAGTGGTTTGCTAATGCAGAGAACCATCATCATTCATTTTATGGATGAGGAAAAGTGAGAGAAAATTTGATCTGCATTCAGATGTCTTAAATTCCACCAAAGTTTCTGTATCTACTGCTTGTGGTTCATGAGCTCTACTGAAGGTCTGGAACAGTGAGTAGGAAGTAATATGCGGGAGAATTTGGAAGGTAGTGTGATGAAGCAGTTCTTTAGAGAATTTAAAGGACTTGTTCCATGTCATGGTAGAGATGTCAGTAGCGGAGAAGAAATGGGAGAGCCAGGTTACCTCCCTGTCAACCAAACATCCTACAGGCTGAATAGCCCAGTTGAAAATAATTTCACCAGCTGTATTTATATTCAGTTGCAGAGTTCTATGAGTGAACATGCAGTTACTTCTTACCTTAATTGACTGCCGCAGTGGTGACATCGGAAACACGATTTATGAAAATTCTGCTGGTCGGCAACTAGGCATTCCATTGGGTAAACCCTCTGTTGACAGAGTCTGCACGTTTCATTTTCCTGAATCTGCAGTTTCTAGAACCACATATTAAAAAGTTACAAGTTAGTTTAAGCCACATATTATGATTTATTTTTAACAGTCCATATGTTTTGTTAAAACTGTAGTTTTCTTTATTCATTAACTGCTATCTCAGCTGTCAATTTTAGGGCTTCATTTTTGTTCAACTAACAGTAATGCTTTGAAAGTGAAAAACTACTCACCTTTCCCTTTTCAGAAATCCATATATTTGAAAGGACTACTCACTCCACTGCACCAGGTACAATATTTCCCATTTATTTGTAATAACTATTTATTTTGTGAAATGAGATAGGATAGTAAAAGGTTTACTGGTATAAGTGGAATTGAATATAATGTATGTATAATCTTTGAGTCTACGATGTGATTTAGAGATCAGTAAACAAGGGCAGATGTTTGAAATTCTGATGAGGAAGTTTTGCTTAATCATGCCAGAAGCACATCAGGGAGTTCCACTTTTGTGGTAACCTGCAGACTGTACACTCATATGGTCCAGCTATGCTATGGACATAATTATTTGTGATTTTTACAATTTTCATTTTCAGACCTGATACTTTCTTCAGTTAATTTTTAAGACTGAGTTAGCTACAATTATATTAGTGATCTATATCAAATCCTTTCTTTTATGAAGTATAATTAATTATAAAGTAAACTAGTTCCCTGCAAAGTACAAAGCATGAATAGAAGGTTTATTTCATACCAGTAAGGGGCAGAAGGAAATAATGGACAATCTGTTGGGCTTGGAAAAATGCATGCTGCTCTTCTGTGTTGATTTCTGAATTGCTATGAAAACCGTACCAGCAGACAAAGACAAATAGGGTGGACCAAATAATTGCTTGTATAATATCTCCATTGACAATAGTAATGCCCCTTGACATCAGCTGAAAATTTGGCCCCTTTCAGCATTCTGTCTGTTTCTGATTTGCCTGCTGGTACTGACTTTATAGCAATTCACAAATCAAGACAGAAAGTGATGTAGATTTTATAACTACAGCTTTAGTTGCCACATATCTCTAGTGCCCATAATGACAGGTGTGAAGAATGCTGAAAATTAAATATCTTCAAAATAATGTAGAACTTGCAAAAAGAATAAACTACCAGTAAAAACAAACAAGCAAAAAAATCCCACAAAGAATTGTTGGTCATGAATAGAAAGCATCACATGTAGCCTCAGCTTAGTCTCCGGACAGGCTGACAAAGAGAGGGGCTGGGCAGGTGTGGAGTGCGGTGTTGCGGACATGCCTCCCGCCTCGCTAGGCACGGGCTGCTTGTTGTTGCCGGTGGGAGCCAAACATAAGGAATCGGCGTAATATTCTTAGGTATGCAAGTATTCTGAACGCAAAGAGGGAGGAGAGGAAAGGCATGAGCTTTGTGATACAGAAAGCGATAAGGTAATTGGGAGGGGAAAAAAAGGTGATGTCTCCTGGAAAACTTGTCTCGCTGGATGCTTATGCTTCATTTAGTGGGATAGTCGATAGTGTGCCTCAGAAGGCAACAGTCAAGAGAGGAGAAAAACAAAGAGAAAGAGGGAATTTAAGGGAAGTTTATCCCAAAGTAACTTCCAGGACTGAATAGTGGAGCCAGTATTCATCTTCATGAAAATTAATGATGTATTGGGTGTCAGTGGCAAGGTTCTGGCAGCAGGGGGGCTGCAGGGGCAGCCTCTGTGAGGAGAGGCCGGGGCTGCCCTGTGCTGGACGCAGCCGGTTCTAGCTGGCTCCAGCGGACCCACCTCAGGGCACGGCTGAGCCCCTCAGCCAAGATGGTGGTGCCTCCGGGAAAAGGTATTCAGGAAGGGGCAAAATGGTGCACGTGCAGTGAGGACTGAGGGGAAAAAGTGTGAGAACAACCCCGTGAACACCAAGGTCAGAGAAGATGGAGGGGAGGAGGCACCACAGCAAAGATTCCCCTGCAGCCTGTTGAGGAGATGAGCAGAGCAGGTATTTCCCTGCAGCCTGTGGAGAGGACCACGCCGGAGCAGATATCCACACTGCAGCTTATGGAGGACACCACAGTGGAGCAGGTGGGTATTCCCAGAAAGAACTACAGCCTGTGGAGGGCCCACGCTGGAGCAGGGGAAAAGCGCGAGGAGGAAGGAGCAGCAGAGAGGAACTGGTATGGACTGACCCCAGCCCCCCCATTCACCATTCCCCATCCCCTCTGTGCTGCTGGGGGCAGGGGGAGGAGGTAGAAGAATCAGGAGTGAAGGGGTAAAGTTGAGCCTGGGAAAAAGGGGGCAGGAGGGGAGGTGTTTTAGTGTTTGTCTCTCGCCATCTAAATTTATTTTAATTGGTAATAAATTAAATTAATTTTACCCAAGTCAAGTCTATTTTGCCTGTGAAGGTAATTGGTAAGTGATCTCCCTGTCTTTATTTTGTCCCATGAGCTTTTTCATCCTATTTTCTCTCCCTGCCTTGTTGAGGAGGGCGAATGAGAGAGTGGCTGGTTGGGGGTCTGGCAGGTCAACCCACCACACATGAATGGTCCTACAAAATCAGTGAGGGAAAGACTGGCTTACTATTTGAAATCATAAATATTTACCAGACAGAAGAGATCCAAAATGAAATCCAGAGGCTTGACCATATAGAGAATTCAGTGTTCTACTGGTACTGGTAACATGCTTACGTATACCAAGACCGTCTAGGATGTTTTTCTTCACAGCAGCTCATATGGTGCTACGTTTTGGATTTGTGGCTAAAGTGTTGATAACACACCAATGTTTTAGCTATTGCTGAACAGCACAGTGTCAAGGCCTTTTCTCCCTCCCACTCTGACCCCGCATCTTGCCCCAAGCGAGTAGGCTGGGGATGTGCAAGAAGTCGAGAGAGGACACAACCAAGACAGCTGATCCCAACTGACCAGAGGGATATTACATACCATGTGACATCACACTCATCAATAAAAGCTGAGGGAAAGGAGGAGGAAGAGGGGACGTTCAGAGCTATGGCATCTGTCTTCCTAAGTAACAGTTGTGCATGTTGAGGCCTTGCTTTCCAGGGAGTGGTTAAACATCTGCCTGCTGATGGGCAGTAGTGAATCAATTCTTTACTTTGCTTTGCTTGTGCCCCAGCTTTGCTTCACCTGTTAAACTGTCTGTACCTCCGCCCACAGGTTTTCTTGCTTTTTGCTCTTCTGATTCTTCCTCCCATCCCACTGTGGGGGAGTGAGTGAGCAAGCGAGCGACTGGGTGTGGACTTAGATGGCAGCCAACCCACCACATTAAGTATTTTGTTGGACTACCACCAGACTGTGCCTCATTTTACAGGCTCACAAGACACTCATGTTTAATTCTGCTTCTAGCATGAACAGAGGTAGCTCCCTTCTCTTCTTAGTGCACAGAGCTGGGAAACCAAAAGCAGAGCTTTCTGTTTAGGAGTTATGCAGGTACAGGAGCGTTCAGCTTTGTTCTGCCATTTTCCTTGCCATTCAAGCATCAGTATTCTGTTCATGTATTTCAAATGGCTAAAGCTATGGTAACATCTGGTTTTCCTACAGGATCCCATCCATATTCAGTGCTCAAAATAGATGCACAAAAGGAGAACATTGATGTCCATCATGCAATAGCATATGTAATATTTTCTAAGTTTCAAATGCATAACTTTGCAATCTAAATACTAATTTAATATATTTTTTTAAGTAACACATACACCATGAGAAAGAAGGCATGTTTTATTTTCAATGTTTACTTCATATTCATATATAAATATTCATATATATATTCACATACTTCATATATTTAAAAAGTTTACTTCAATATGAAACAAATAACAGGCTTAGCTTTTTGCGGGACACTGAGTGGCTCTACTCCTTAGTGATGTGAAACCTGGACGCTGAATCAGGTAAATGGGTTTGCTGCCTTAATTCAAACTAGGGCTGTATCAACTGTTAAAATCACCCAGCAGGAAATAGCAGAAAAAAATTTAAAATTGCATGTTAATTTGTAAACTGTCTTAGTAATTTTACTAAGGAAAACAGGAAACCCTTCAAAATGTAGTTCACTTTGTCTTAAGTCACATCTTGTGCTTTAATAATCTAAAAACAGATGAGCATAAAACATGACTATTATTTTATCTCTAGAGCTATTTTATACAGGCAACATTTTACCTCAGTTAAGAGGATGTTGCATTAATTTTAAGCATGAGAAGTCAGGTGTATTCTGTGCACATTTTCTAGCATGTTAATATTTCTCAAATACAGCAGTAATGCTATTTTAATTTTAATACCTATTTTTAGTATCTTTTTATTTTGCTCTATATAATTCTTCAGGATAGCTCTTGTAGCGTTAATGCTCATAATGGTGGAAGAGATAGTAGCTAGAGGCTTTCACAACTGTTCCTGTGTCTTCAGCTTCTCAGCCTTCTGGTCTTCATGGACTTCTATTTAAATTCCTACGAAGTATTTTTGTACTACTTGTGTATCATTGCCATCAAATTTGGAATCAGAAAGTGTGCTTTGCTGTGGTGTTACAGGGGCTGCTGCATCTTGTGCAGGACCTTGATCTTGCTGGTTTGATTTTTGTGATGATGTTTCAGCTGGACTTAGTTCCCCTGACTCCTCTGTGTGCCAAGGCTGTGTTTCAACTGTTTTGCCTTGTGCACAGCACTGCTTGTGTTTTCCTCCACTGAGATTCCATGTACCACTTTAATTTCCACCAGGTCGTTGCTGGTCACAGGTTTCAAATGCAGCTGCTATTCTGCCATGCCTCTTTTCAGCATCTTCTCTATGGACAGCTTCATTCTCCAGTCTTTGACCAAAGTTGTCTCTGGTAACAGACAATGACTGGGTTCAAAATTTATGCTTCTCTTCACGCTTCCTTTAAGCTCTTTCAGCTCAGACCTCAGCTGCAACAAGTTAAGGACATCCACTGAGTTGAGCTGCCCAAGTTTATCCAGGTTCTGTGCTTCCAGCATGTGCCTCAGAGTCTTTACAGCACCACTAGAACCTTCTCGGATGTGAGTTTCATCTGATATTTGTTCCTCATTGTGATAATTTTTATTCATAGAGTCTAGTGGCTGCATGTCAAACATCCACGTGACTGCACAAATACCTCCTCTAACTAATGCAAGAGCCTTGCCCATAGTTCCTGTGGAGACTGGAGCACGTGCACGCGGTGCATCAAGAGGCTGGGTCTGAAACATCCAGGCTATGTATTTAGCATTTCCAGCTGCAGTGGTTTCCTGGTCTGCAATGCTTCTAGCTTTGTCTGGGTCTGGAAGGTCATCTTTAATTGGAATGAAAGGCTGGTTCTCAAAGACCCATCTTGTAGAGAGGACCTCTCCTCTCCAGATTTCATGCCATTCTAAGCATTGTTTTTCTGGTCTTGTGAACATCTGAATAATGAAGGCAAAGCCATATCTAGCCTGCTGCACATCTGACATCATGCTCTGTGTTTCAGATTCACCAGATAAAATATTGAAGTTTCATTCAGATAATGTTTCTCTAAGCATTTTCTTAATTGTGAGTGGAAACGTGTGCATAAACATCTTGGTTCACATAAATTGCTTTGCTTTGAGTATAGATCTGGGGAGACAGTGGGCTGTGTCGGAGAGCTGGACAATTCAGTGGACTGGGAAGTTGCTGTCAAGGAAAACTTTTCTGTGCTTCCATATTCATGGGATCTGGAGCAAACCATTGCAGATGTAGCAGTTCCTTCCTGGTTTTCCCTTGGTGTAGAAGTTTCCTGTAGTCTGCTTTCTGAAGTAGTAGCAGTAGAAGATGAACTAACTGTTGAAGGCAATGTAATTTCCTGGTATGTATTTTCCATTTTTAGGGAAAAAAAGGTTTTGTTTTGTCTTTTTTGAAAGTAGGGTAACATAAAACAATTTTTCTATTCTTCACAAAAGCTAGTTCTGCAAGGATCCAAGCAATAGGATTATAATAAGATCTGGAAAGACACAATCCATCAGCTATTGCTCAGAATGCATAAACCCAATCTTTTGAACTAAGAGCTGTGCTATTTGCACCATAGAATATATGTGAAAAGAAATGCAGAATTCATACAAAATGCAAAATGATGATTGAACAGTCTTGGAGGTTTTGCTGCAACAAATGCAGACTTTGCATTATAAGCATAATGTGAAGTTATGCAGTAGCTTATGCTCATTTTCATTTCTTCTGAAAGTGACATTTTCTATGCTTCTGAGAATCTGTGGTGACAGAAATTATACATATTTACAGATTCAAAACAGGGAAAAAGGAGACTATTCAGCAGAGGAGGACAGGACTGCAAAAATTTTTATAAAGGTCTGCTTTTAATTGTGTTTGTCACTTACTGTAAGTACTTGTTGAGCCTTCTAACGTACTTCATATTATGTTATGTGCACTTAATTCCTAAAGTCCATATATTCCCACCACTTTCGTAGGTTACATTTTTAATCACAATTAGTCAAAATGGAAATTCAGACTGCATGATGGACCAATGTCTTAACTTCATCACTTCTAATTTGCATAAAGAAAGATCCCTCATATTAAAAACACAGACCTTTACTTCTTTTGCAGGTGTTGCAGTCTCTCTGTCAGTGTGAACAGCCTTTTCCTGAGCTGTCCTTTCAATCTGCTGTTTTAAAATCTGTGTTACAGTCTTTGGGAGCTCTTCGTTCTGAGCTGCATTGATTACTGCAATGGGAAGAAGAATAACAAAGATAATTTTTCTTCCACCCAACATTTTATGAAATTTGCTTTATCAGTGAATTATAAAATATTATTACATTAGAAAAATTGTAGTTAGCCTTGCAGAAATTTAGAGACTCACTTGATCGTAAACAGAAATCCATGGAGAGAATGACAGAATAGTTGTTGAGGGACACATTATCACCTACTGTTTTGCCATACCTGAGTGGTGTGGCAGGGCTAAAGGTTGACTGGGGTCTGTGGGAGAATATAATGCGTGAATTCTACTACCAGTACTAAACTGCAGCAGCATCAGTGTCTTAGCACTGTGGTCGTATTCTGCAAGGCTATTCAGTTCAGCTATAAATTAAACCTTTCTCATCCACAATTTTGTATATATGGGCTAGTGTTTGCCTATGTTTTCAGACAATTCTTCAGGTCCCCAGTTCTTTCAAGCAACCGAGTGCATATTTTAAACCACCTCCTTTTGCAAAAGCCATCTCTCCATACTGAATTCTAAACTTGTTTTTTAAGTCCCATTGAATTCAATGAATGTGCTTTGCTTAGAATTCGGAGTGATGTGCATTTTCATGTTCGTATGCTAAGAGTGGTACATTTGTGTGAGTAAAGACATCTGCCATTGCTCCTTTGTGAGCCTTTATTCTCATGCCACTTCTTACCTGTTTCATCAGTGTGCTGAGTGAACGTAGAAGGCAGTTTTATCTCATGAGTAACTTGCTCGTGATGAGAAACCTGTGCACAAAACCTTCACTTTACTACAGGATTTAGTGCAATATGTTAAGAATTTCCCATACTTCTGCAAGTGTATTTAAAATGTTACATCAAAGAAAAATATGAATGGAAACGTAATTAATTACCATGTTAAAACAATAATAAATTAAAAACATTTAATAAAACACCTTTAAAAAAATTGTTATGCACTGCCTAATGAGGGAGGCTATCAGCAGAACATCCAAATCTTGGTGTACCAAGTGGTAAAGGAGGAAGAAGCAAAGCAGATAGATATGTATCAGCATCAGTATAATTGTCCAATGACATGATTATTAGTTGATACAGTTACCTCTTGTGTTTGAGAGGTTTCTGTCTGACTTTCTTTGGAGGTCATTTTATTGTACTCAGCTTCCCTGATGCTGCTTGATACCGCGTGCTGACTGCCACTTGATGTTTCCTAAAGACAAATAAAAATAATTGCACATTGACAGCTAATAGTAAATTGGATTTTTCTTTTTTTTTTCCCCTCTGAAGGGCTTTCACAAATAAATTCTAATGTAAGTGGTGTAACTAGAACAGTCATTTCACAGCAGAGTACTGTTATTATTATGATTGATATTTGTTGCCATAAAAATTGGAACAGGCTTTTTTATAACCCAGAAGATGTCAAGTCATTTCTGTTACTGCAGCCAGACTTTGACCAGCAGATATGGAAAGCTGCATGAATAGGTACAATGTATAATTAGACTGGAAGGGGACGAAGGTGACTAGGAAGACTGGTTCTGGCTTTACGTGCTATGCCATCAACTTGTTACCTATCAGTGGGCATGAGGCTAATGCAACTTTGTGAAAGGAAGTATAATAATATGTCTACATAAGAGATGCTGACTTCCTGCATATGCTTTATACAGCTTTTCCAATGCAAAAATCATGCTGAATTGCAGTTGTGAAAAATATGACCTATGGGCTAATCAGAAAATCCTATAAAATATACAGGCTAGCATTGTATCTCCAAGTCTGACAACTGCAGTGTAATAAACAGAGCACATTGTTGAGAGTTTAAAGCACTGTCCAAGATACTCATATAAACTAATTTCTGAGGTTATCTATGTTTAGTTTGACTCCAGATTCTGGTGGTGATTTGTTCTCTTATTTAAAGCCTGTCACAGAACCCATGTTACCTCACATTACCTGTGTCCGTGGAGTACTTTGAGATTTAGTGATTAGAAGAAATAAATCCTAAGGATTGATATTATTAAGATAGCAGTTCTGTGCTTCCTCTGTCTTGCACACTAGTATGCTCACAGAGACATCTAACAAATAATTTCACTCATGTCAAATTAAATTTTCATCTTCCTTTGTGAGAAGGAAGCTTGCCTATTAGTTTCTACTGATAATAAGCTTTAAAATGGAAGGATCTTCTGGTCCCTCCAGCAAGAGCTTCCCAAGTGTTCAATGTAATGTGAATGGAGGCAGCACTGTGTTTCTGAGACTGCTACTATACATATAGTGCAACAGAGAGCTTCCTGCATCTCAAATCCTGGCACCTCCTTGAAATCCAGCTAATTGTGGGGCAAGAAATTAGCTCTCTCCCTTAGTCATCCCATGACAAAGCGTATATTTATGGGATTTATTCCACCTTCAATCTAAGGATGTGTACTTTGCTTGCATCTCCACTAACATTTCTGCTGAATGGGGAGCATCGACTGCCTGGCCCATAATTTCTACCATATAGTAGGCAGCAAGGGCTCAGGTTCTATGGCAGAGAAACAATAAGCATCCCCTTGGTGGGCTTTAAGAATTCTCTTCCACCTCTGTGCTGCCATATCATGTTTCAACTATAAGATGAATTAAAATCGTAAGAACAAAAGGTAGAATAAATTTTCTGGTTACCGGCCCAGTAACAATTTAGTGTGTTACCAGTATTATCAAAATTAATCCTATCTACTGCAAAGTTTGAACTGTCAAAGTGAGGTGAGGCTTGAGGAGAGCAAGTCAGAGCATGGTTTACTCTTGCACGTTCTGTACATGTAACAGCTGTGAGGGAGCCACACAACATGAGGTGACGTAGAGCTAACCCTGTACCAAGTTGAAAAGAGGCAGTTCAAACAAAATGAAGTGCAAATTTTTTGCATCTTTTCTCTGTTTAATGACTGTGTAGGTGTATGTATAATATGCCTTTTCATTTTATATGGATATGCTTTTCAATATATTTATGCATATATATGCTTTTTTCATTTAAGACATGCTTTTCTGTTCTAATGTGCATGTTTTAGATATGTAAGTCAAGCTCTCACTACTGGAAAAGCTCATTCATGAGACACAAAATATGTTCATGATAGTCATTATGTGTCCTTTGAATGGTGTGGGGCATTAAAAAGGAATATAATTAGGCTTAATGTAGTCATGAAGCAAATCTAATGTGAATGTCACTACTGCTTTATTGCTGTAACTTTGGTACTGCTTATGAAGTAGTTGCCATATTGCAAAAGATTATAATTGTTTAATGCGACAGCTATGGCTGTCTAAAATGCAGCTTAAATGTTATGGGCCAGATTTTGACAATATAATTACATGGCCTTGCTCTGGGCGTGCAGGGAGGAAGAGAGACTTGGAGGTTCTCATTATTTTGTGTGTCTGTCAAGATGGCTAATGGAAATTCCAGTGACAGAGGGTGAAATGCTGCTTGTTTATTATTCCAAACAAATGGACAGCAGGAAGACCTGTGGTTTCATCCCTCCTCTGTAATAACCAACTGTTGCATATAGAATAGGATGTCCTGTAGGTAGGTTTAAGTTAGTCTACCCAATTAGAGTTTGTGGCATGTTTTGTAGACCCCATAGGTTTTGGAGAATATTCTGCAGAATTATTTGATGGTCTGCATGGGATAAGGTTGCTCTTATCTTATTAAGCAAGGTAAGTCATGCCTCTAATGCGGGACTGTAGCTGAAGATCATGATCTAGATTTACTACTAGTGAAGAGTTATGCTTGTGGGAACTTGATGCCTTTATTTGTTTCTGTGGAATACACAATTCCTGCCGTACTGTACGTTATTAAATCAAGCAAGGTTATTTCATCAACCAGTTCCCACATTGTGGTGTCAGGAAGAAACAGCTCCCCTCCAGCTGTGCAGGGCAGGAGGACAGACAGTGAACTCAAAGTCATTTTTGGCAGCAGGAGTGCAAAGACAACTATTATGGTTGCTTTTCCCATGGCCCAAGAATCACCCTTCAATTACTTTTTGTTTATTCTATTCTATTCTATCATGAGTGAACTTCAGAAAACACTGTCAGCTGGATGATTGTTGGCATGCTGCTATCTCACAAACGGTTTCTTACTGTCATTTTATTTCAGAATTTCATCACCTTCCATTCTCTTCCATTTGTTTCAAGTCACCCTTTATGGAGTCTGCTGGCCTTCCCGTGCATATCTGTATGGTAGTTAATACAGAGGGTATAGTGTCCTGTTGTGTCTCTGGATAATAAGTCATTTTAATCTAAAACAATACTATTTAAAAAATAAAGATGTAGATCTGAGAGTAAGTCTGTATATGTTTTGTTAGAGGAGTGCATTTTTATGTAGGCATTCAGATTCTGTTACTGAAGAACTGTAATTGCTACATGCATTTTATATGTTAGTGGCCCATACATCAATTTTAGTGCCTCTGCGCTGCAATAATTTAGATAGAATTCTTGTTGCAAAATGTGCCAAGATTTGAATTTTCAGTAACTGGTTCTGTGTATTTTAGACCAAGTTTTGCTTTTTTGTGTTGACATTTTTGCAGTTTCCTTCTGTTCTGACAACAGACAAAACATACTTTCCCTTTCAAAAATAAAATTGCTTTGAGGCTCAGAATATATATGCTATGTTATATGCATATGTACATTATGTATACCATTCTATATATGTATATATTGTTCAAGGGGATCAAATGGGCCAAAAGCTTGTCCAAGCACAAGAAAGCCTTTTACTCACTCACACTTGAAGAATATTGCTTTTAGTTGAAAGGTACATTATGGTCATCATATAAGCTCTGCAGGAAGTTGGCTAATATAATATCATTTATGTATTGGCAGGTTTAGAACTTGCTGTTCTAAATGATCAGTATGTAGAAACTTGCAGTTCCCTCTAGGCAGCAGTGGAAGTAGATTGTGAGCCTAAAGTTTCAGTTACGAAATTAGTAACAATAGAATGACTCATGATTTACTTGGTGTGGATCTTAATTTCTTCTTCCAAGCTATGCTTTTTTACCTATTTATGTTCTTATCATGGTATCATCTGTGCATCAGCACTGTGAGAGTCTTCCAGAAATTTCTTCTAAGAACTTCACTTATTTGCACTTCATCTCTATGATTTGTCAGCCTTGCTTAGTTGTATGTATATACTTAGGGTGTTTTGGGCAGTATATGGAAGGTTTTCATAAAAAGGTAAGTTTTTCATCATTCACTAACATTGTCCCATTATTCAATCTTATTCTCTGTGATCACTAGAAAATTGGTAATTGCTACACTAGCAATCATAGAAAATTTGTCTGGAATGACCCTCAATGAAGGAGGTGTAGCTATACCTGTGTGATTCCTGACACACAATACTATATGGTTGAGTGAATATCGGATACTTTCACTATATTCCACTCATCCTTCCTATGCAGGAGGTTCAGCTCACTTGCCAGAAATGGCTTGTTTCTGACACTGGGTAGTGAGACTTTGTCTGAGCAGCTAGCTAGCTGAGCTGATGTAGCAAACCACTCCAGGCCGGCATTTGCAGAATGATAACACCGAAGCTCATGACCTCTTCTCAGTTTGGTGGCTGACGATAGAAGGTGCTCATGATGCCAGTGGTCAAATTAAAGACCAGGTCTCTAAACAAACTCTGTTTGAGTTTGTGAGCACGTGGCAATTCTGTGATCAGTTTTCATTGCTGCTCACCATTCTGGACAAGAGTTTAGTGCACCCTACTGGTAATATGGCACCTTTCACAAGGAACCACTCCCTTACTGTGAAGAAAGCTATGAGTGATGGCTGCTGCCTGAGAAAAACAGAAAGATAAATAGTTATTATTTGCATATTTGATGTCAGTATTTTGAATGAAAAGCCATGCACTCCTTATGCAAAAATTGAATATGTAGTAAAGTGTTCAGCTATTTAGATTACTGTTTAAAAACCAAATTGCTTCTTTATTTTAGCTTGGATTAATAGTTTGCATTTATCCAGATCTGGATATCTGTCTTCAAACTACATGATTTCTCTGGTTTGCCCCAGGATTGATTCAGTGACCTTGAATAATCTTTCAACTACCTAAGTGTATAATCCCATTTTCCATGAGAGTGCAGTTATGTTAGATAGAAATGGGATTTTATGGTCTTGCAGTAAGTTATTTAACCTAAATTTAAAGATTGTTCCATATAGTCTGAGTGATTCTATTTCTTGTGAATGTGACTTATTTCTGCTGATGATTTGAGAGAGCCTCCTCAACTAGCCACAGAGGGCAAACACATGGACAAGTATGCTTAGAGGTCGCATCTTTGTTGAAGAAATGGAACCATCATAGTGGCTTTGTGGAGAACTAGACATCACTGTTAGGACAGGGAAAATGCATCTTCACATCACAGAAATAAAATTATTTGGTTCTGAGTAAAAGAAAGTCACATAATTTCTGTACACAGTTCTGCATTTCTTCATCCAGATAAATGGCAGCTAAGTTGGACCACATCATCAGAAAAGTACGTGCATAACACTTCCTATTACCAAGGATTATGCTCCGCTATGATTACGTCCAACTCTGGGATTTTTCTGCTTAGTTAGAAATTCTTAAATACATCTGCAGCAAACTGTGTCTTCTCCCATACAAACTGGAGTTTTGCTTGTTGTCTGTGCAAACTGTTGATATTGGTATTGATGTGTAAGAAATGAGAGATGACTGGTAGATATGATGACACTTATTTAACATGAAAATGAACATGAAAATGAACCTATGGCAGAATGTTGACGTGTCCTGTTCTACAAAGTTGGAGAGCAATATTGCTTAAAAATCTCTCCAAGAAGTGCAGGATGGTAAAGCAATTTACTGTGCCATTACTGGTTTTCAGAGTGCACAGGACAGATTGTGCAATGTGTTTTATTATAGGGGATTTCACATAGTCCAAAATCATTATCTCCTACAACAATTTTTCATGGTATATGCTAATGAAGTAATAAAATGTAAAGACCTTTTATCTAAAATAACACTTAGCTTCTGCTTTGTTCTACTTTTATGTAGCATCTGGGTTCTTCTGTGCAATTTTTTATCTGTTTAGGGAGTTTATTAGATTTAATTCAATGGAAGAAGGAAACTACTTTTGAAAGAGAATGGCTTAACATCATGTCAAGTGCAATAAATGCAAAATATCACCATGATACCTGATAATGAATTACAGTCTTGTAGACAAGGTTCTGTATAAAATACTGCTAGTGATCTGCAGTAGTAATCTGCTTTACTCATCTATTTGCTATAAGTCTACTATTGCCTATATTGAGTGTTCATCTGCATAAAAAAGTATATGATTCCTGTAGTATATCTCAAAATTCTATAAGTATGAACATGAGGGAAATGTTGTCTTAGTCATAATGAAAAGTCTTCAGTACAGCAAACAGTCATATTTTTTCCTCAAGCTATCTAGTGGGGCATACCTCATTTGTTAGTATTAAAAATGTTAGTTACCTGTATAGATTTGTGCTGGTACTGAGCAAAGGTCTTTTGTGAAGAGGTCATCCGCACTTTCTCAAATTGTTTCCTCACTGCTGCCAGGCCACCAGGCACAGTACAGAACTTGGTTTTCTCTGAAGTCTAGAGTGATAAAATAAGGCCAGTTGTTTTCCATTTGCACTAAGAACGTACTTCCACAAGTTGATTTTTTTTTTAAAGTAGTTAATAACAGTATGCTATAATGCTTATAAATTTCAAATGGAAAATCTGGAAACACTTGGTTATGTCTGTAGCCTCTTATAGGCAACTTCCACTGACATCATCTGTAAATCCTACTTATTTTGACAGTACACATGAATTAATATTAGCGTACAGAATAGATACAGTAATAAGACAGTTATTTTTCAGGTGTTGTCACCAAAATACAAAACATATACATACTGTTAACATTAACTGTTTAATCTCATTGGCCCATTTTAGGACTTTTGCTTGTCAACCAAAAATTAGGACCTGCAAATTATGAAGTTCTTTTGGAATTTTGCAGTCTAGAATTTATTTAACACTAGCTGCTAAATGCTCCTTTGTTAAATAGATCCTGCTGGTGTAGCTGCATATTCATCTCTGCCTAAACTAGTGTCTGAGGCCTCAGTGGTTTCCTCTGTAGTTTCAGGGATCAGCCATGTATTTTCAGCCACGTAATACTCTGTCTTTGCAGGAATGACTCGGACAATTGTAAATATTGTTTCTGGCAAGTTCATAGACCACTGCACAGGAGCCATACATTGTGATTTGGAGGCCTAAAGGCCAATGTGTATTTGAAAAATGTGCATGTTTGGCCTGAATCTTTAGCACCAAAAGGAGTAGGTCCCATCTACTTGATTGTCAGTAGCAATTGCTTTCCAGAACAATCCTTCTCTGCTCTTCCTCTTCTACTTGTCTGAGTTTTGTTGCATTCAGAGTTGCCACCTGGCCCTCTCTGTATTTTTTCAATAGGTATTCTTGAAAAACATACAGAGAGCTTCAAGCAGTCCTTTGTGAGATGATCTTTCTTCACTAACAACAGTGCCAAAGGTCACAAGAGTGTCCTTACACCTTCAGGCTCCCTGTTCTAGTTCTGTTCCTTATGTGTTACCTCTTAGATGGTACTAGAGCAAAGCTTTCAGCATTTGAGCTTTTTAATCAGTATGCACAAAATAAACCACCTAATAATTAGAAATAGCCTTGTAATGAAAGTTACTAAGTAAACTTAGGTTTAGTGCTTACACCTGATGAGTAAGCAAGCAGATCATAAAAAACAGATTTTTTTTTTTATCCCTGTGATGAAGGTGTCACGATTCTATATGTACATGGATGTGTGAATGTGAAAAGTAATTATTTTAGTGTATGAACATTTCAGGCACACCGTGCCAGCCATTTGGAGATATTTAGAGGGGGTAGATGCTGTTACGGGTCCTTTAAGGAAACGTATTAATTCTCTTTAAAGGAAATGAATATACAATTCCTTTTTCAGGCAACCATCAATTTCAGCAAGAAACTGTGAGGAGTTCCAAAGTGTAAATGAAGTACTCAACACAGTTAGGTTGGGTTAGGCTTCACGCAGTTCTTTATGAGAGAAAGCAATAACTTCAGCAATGTTTCCAATTGCAGGAGTAGGGAATTGGAACCTTCTCAGCTGAGTGAACTGCGGGAATCTGCTCCAAATACACACAGGCAATTAGGAAATTAGGAAGTCAGCAGGCAGGAATTTGGTGGTTGGAAAACACCTGGACTCTGGTGAGTATGGCTGGTGGCTGTTTTCACTACGTGGGTTCTGGGCTATCCAAGCACCCAGAAGGTCCCTTCAGCTGCTGCAGACCACTTCTCCCAAGACCAAAGTGCACTTAAGACTGGGAATCCTACAGCTCTTCTTGCATATATGGACAAAGATGCTGGTTGGTGAGAGCTGAATTATAGTCCTTCTTTTGCCAGATACACTCTCTGATTTACAGACATTACTGTGGCCTAGTTTACAGCAAGAAAAAGGTGTTCTTCTCATGTGCTGAAAGTTTAGCATAAACAAAGACCATTGTCATTCTAACATTGTAGCAAGCCAGCATAATGCCTCCATTTCCTGATACAATGGGGTTGAGTTACAACTTCTAGGTAGGATTTGAAGATATGATAAAAATACACTTTTTACCCCTTAGTATTTTTGCAGAACTGGGGCAGATTTTCCTAGCTGAGATCTGAAGACCCGATTTTCAGGTATTCCTGACTGATAATTAAATGTGTGGTGATGTGGTCTTGCTCTATTTTAATAGATTATAAATTCTGTTAGCCAAATGCGCTACTTGGTATTAATATTAAACTTTGCTGTAAAATACCTAATCCCTATTGATAGACATGTAGAGACATGAGTAAATAAATATTTTGTAAATATTTTTTCATATAATGCCCATTTTTTAACAATTTTATTATAAACCAATACTTTTTCATACACCTTGTCTCATAGAGCTGCTCTTTTAAAATGCAGCAATTTCGAATTCTTTAGTTTGAACAGCAAGAGGTCTAAACTTAATGTGCTTTTGAATATGATTTTATTATTTGGTAATATTTTTAGTAATGCAGAAACTGCTGGGTTTTGTCATTATGACCTGAAAGAATAACTGTGTTGCTAATCTGTCTCAAGCCTATGGTCCTAATAAATTCGGTGCATGCAACAGCGGAATAAAAGGAACAGTCCTTCCAATCAATTAAAGGGAATTGTCCAAATGACCAAAGGTATATAGCATTAAAATTCTCATTCAGTAGAGAGAGAGACTGATGCATCAATATGTTTGCTAAGCTGATTTGGTAATTTAGGTTTCAGATTTTGATCCCCATAGTGGTCCATCAGTCAGCTTAAGTAAATAAATAAATAAATAAATAAGAGCACAGAGCTAAGAGGATAAGGAACCATTGATATCTTACATGAGCAAAGGAGTTGCTGCTGTCTCTCTCGGACACAGCAGCCTTGTACATAGCCATTCTTTCTTTCAAAGAGACAGTCTCCTGGAAATCCAGCGGTGTGTTATCAGCCCTGGGAGTGTTCTCTTTAGGTAGTCCTCTTACAGGTTTGCGAGAACCCACTGTAAGTACAAACAGACATCATTTTCTAAGAAGGAAACAGGTAACCTTTTCCAAATCTTGAAAGAAAAGCAGTAGTAGAAAGGAGCAGTATTATAAACTTTTTAGCAACTGTATCTTATTTTCAATTTAGAACTTACTGAGTACAGAAAAATTTAATTCAATGAAGTTTTTTAAACTGGTGGAAATTCCTTGGGGAAATAACAAAAAGCTTTTTAAAAAAACCACCCAAACATACAATTTTAACAGCAAGCATAGTATATTTTTCTTGATAGTGTTACATTTGCATTATTTTATACTGTAAAAAGTAATTTTAAGTACTAAAAATAACCTATTATAGATATGTTCTAATTAGCTTTATACATTATAGTATTCATTTGCTTAACAGAGTATGTTCCGCATTGATTGTAGATTTCATTTGTTTACTGATATCGCATTAGAGTATGTTTTAGTTGGTTTAGTACTACTAAAACCTTATTGAAAATTATCTAAATTACTAACAACATTTTAAACTTATTCCAAGGTGAGAAGGTTATAGACTTATCTATAAGCATCTGCAATTCAGCCATAGTGAATCTGGAGACAACAGTCCAGAGTACTCCTGAAAGAGCAGCACTGAGTTACTAGCACTAGGAATTCTTTTTGCTGCTGCTTTCTACATTCATGTGACTATATTAGAAGAATTCCATATACCCAGAAAAATGCCTTACATTTAGCAGAAAGCTATTCTTCCTTCTTGTTTCAGACAAAGGGGAAAAAAGTATGTTCTGAGCATCTCTCTTATCTGCGATCAGAGGCAGAAGAGATTTCATATAATCCCACAGGCTGGAAATTCCTCTTGTCCTGCCAAGGTTTTTCTACAGTGCATGGAAAATTGGGTTGAATGACATTGGATTTCTGTAACCAGTACACCCTCTTCCTTTTTGGGAGGAGAGGGAATTTTAAGACTTCAATAAGATATATATTTTAGTAAAGCCACCAGAATCTAATTTTTTAATCCTTGTGCTTGTGCTGCACATATCAGAGCACCCTGATTTTCCCTAAATCCATCTGTATTTCTCCTTGTCCTTGCAAAATAGGACAGAATAAATTTGTTGCAACCTGCATTGCTTTTTTTTAAACAATTGTATTTTCTGAAAGTACAGAAACAGACTGTAGCTGAACAAAATTATCTCAAAAAACCCCACCAAAACCTACCCTGTCCCCCCGACCCAAGCATGATATATCTTGGCATTTCTCAAAGTTGTGGAAATTACTGACTTAAAAAAGAAGGGGGCAGGAAGAAACAGTATAGATACATCCTCCTGTTCTATGTATTTAATTCAAGCCTGTAGGTACCCAAACTAAAACCTTAAAATCCATTTCCAAAAAAGAAAGGAAAGTCAAAAAAGAAGCTTCATATGTGTGCTTACTGCCAGCCATTGGAAATTTACTTGTATTCTTATATATTCTGGCACTGCTGACAGCTTGTCTTCCTCATTCTGAGTGTGTTTTGTCACTTTTTCACAGCACAGGGCTGGGCTGGTTTTTTTTAAATAACATATTTATGTTTACTGTCTACAATTCATTTATGCTTTTTCATCTTGCTCATGATTTGAAGACTTATTAAATTAAGGAAATCAACTCGCTTGCCATAATTTTGCTAAGAAATGAGTAACTTCTTTTAGTACAGTGTTGGCTGTCTCATAATGTGCGTATAAAACACCAAGGACATACTAGAGTGCACTTGCCTTTTCTACTAATCAGTGCAAACCAACACCATTTACGGAATTAGATTTCCTTTAGAAAGAAAAGAAAATTTTCAAAATCCTCTCCTAGGCATTTTTTGTTGTTGTTGATTTTTAAGACAAAATTCCCAGTGTCCTGAAATGCACCACCCAGTGAAGACCAGCTCCACTGAAGCCCTTCCTGGAGCAAGTAGAGGGGCACAACTGATTTTGGTTTATTGCCATGCATATAGGGTGGAACTTGGTGGCTGGTTTTAGGGCCCGAGGCCTGTATAGCATTTGTGAGAGTCAACTCCTTGTTCTGGAAGCCTCACTGTAATACATACTGTTATAGATAGTGAGGGGAGACCTTATCACTCTCTACAACCACCTGAAAGGAGGTTGTAGTGAGGTGGGTACTGGTCTATTCTATCAAGTAACTAGTGATAGGATGAGAGGAAATGGCCTCAAGTTGCACCAGGGGAGGTTTAGATTGGATATTAGAAAAAAAATTCTTTACTGAAAGGGTTGTCAGGTGTTGGAACAGGCTGCTCAGGGAAGTGGTTGAGTCACAGTCCCTGGAGGTGTTCAAAAAACACGCAGATGTGGCACTTCAGGACATGGTATAGTGGGCACAGTGGTGTTGGGTTGACGGATGGACTTGATGATCTTAAAGGTCTTTTCCAACCTAAATGATTCTATGATTCTATATCCATTACAAAAACACGTGCCAGGTCAATCACATTTATTCTTACCTAAGTTGGTTCACTTTTGATTATTGTATTGTTTTACTAAGGCAGTGGCTGAGAACAGAACAGATACAAATAAAAAATTTCCCCATTTTCTTTTGAAGTACCCGCTCTTTCCCTTTTAACACTGTGAAATGCAGCAACAAAAGAGACTTTCTGAAAAGCTATCTGTTCACCTCCACAGAACAGAGTGCCAGGGAAGGGGTATCCCACCAAACAGGGAAGAATTCCAAAGGACATCTGGCCTTTCTGCCTGTTCACTGTAAAACTGTTTGGCTGGCATAGGTGTTCAAGGTCCAGATATAGCAAGCAAATATAACAAACAACTCTGATCTACAGTAAAATCAGACATAGATGCAGACATGCGTAGAAGAATGGTCTCAGTGTAAACATACTCAGTTTCTTAGTATTTTTACCTGACCCTACTCATAACTTACATGAGGATAATTTTCTTTTTTATTACGCTTATCCCATGCAGTACATTTGCATATTGCATACAATCGTGATAGGCAAAAGAATTGCTACAGCTCAAGAAAGAATAATAGCAGCAGTAAGAATCAGTGAAAGTCATCTGGAAGGAAAAAAAAAGGTTTTCAGAGAAAGCAGAAATCAGAAGAGAGAGAAAATTGCTGGTTTTCAAGTAAGAAGTCTGTACATTAAACCAAATCTAACCAAAACAAGGGAAAGGTTGAAAGTATGTTTTGGCAACACAGAGGGATAGTCCACCATAGCCAAACAGTGTCAGTTTGTTTTTAAAGGCAGATTGAATTATGTAACAGACTACTACCAGCATGATATTTATAACCCATTGCTTTAATTCTCAAGTGTGTTTAGGAGTTTAAAAACTTTATTGGTATTGTTCTGATTCAACAAGGAATTCGTGGATTCTACCTAATCGTAAGCATGTGAATAGTTTCATTAAATGCAATGGGAATACTCATGTGCTTAAAGTTAGACATATGATTTAATTCCTTGCTGATTTGGGGCCAATGAATTTAATGGACTGTTTTAAAAAACATTTTAATAGATACATATTATTAGCCACCTGGGGAGTGAAGGTAATAGCAACTATTCTTTTAGCTTTAAAACAGGAAATGCCCTCTCTTTAGAAGCTAGGTGTTTTATAGTATAATGTGAAACTCTTTGTGATGGTATGAGAGATTATATGATCTAAGCTTTTGCTCATTCATTTTGCTCTAAGTTTTTGCTCATTCAGGAGAACTTAAAGGTGTAATATCTTCTGAGTCTTTCAGGGATAAATGTGTGCTTGTGATGAAATAGTTTGTAAGAAGAGCCTTATGTTTACAAAGGTGAGGTATGCCAACAAAAAGCTGTTTGCCTTTGTCATATGGGACTCATACAATAGTATCTATTTCAGAGAATTTAATTCTTTTATTAATGATGTTACATCAATTCTTTAAAGTAAAGAGCTTCACAAATCTTCTGTGCATAATAGGACTGGAGAATTCTGGCTTTCTGCCATTTTTTCCAATCATATGACTACATTAGCTATCCGTAATGGGCTTCTCCATTTTTTCACAATAGGTTGAACAGCAGTATGAGCATTGCCTTCATTGTTTCTCAGTGGAGACAACAGAACTTGTTGTTACCCAGTCACAGAGCTTGTTGTAAATGTTGCTCGATACCTCTTCTAGGAAAATAAGATTTTGGCATAACTGAAACATTTAGCAAAAAGTTCCATAGCACTTTAGTGGTTTGAGGATATTGTTCTTGCTGAAAAATTGAAGCAAGTTGACATATATTGTCATTGGTTATAGAAAACTCAAATCTCATGGTGATGGGAGAAATAATCTATGGATCAGCATTATCTTATATTTTTCAGGACTGGAATATTTATTCAAGTGCAGAGTTGCAGATTTCAGTGCCTAACTTCAGCTATTAGAAGTTTAAGAGTTTTCACCAGTGCTTTCAAACACTCAAATGAGTCTACAGGGAATTTACTTCTCATAAGACTGTCTGAATGCAAAATGGGGTATTATGGCTCTCACAGGAGCATAGAAAAACATTATCCCCTAGGGGTCTGTCACATTTTTAGAAAAAGCTTCATTTGTAAGAGGCATGAATTGTTGACTGTGCATTTTTACATAGTTCATATTCTTTGTTATTCCTGGTGGACCTAAAAATGCTTCTGAAACATACTGTGCCCAATTTAGACTCAGAGGCAAAGCGGGTATGGAATGCAGGATTACATTTTCTTGTTAGAGAAGAAAAAGAAAGGCTTTGAACGAGGAGACTCTAAAAGGAGAAGAAAAAAAAAAGGGGGGGTCCTTACAACCATATTATAAAAAAGATACCTAAAAAACTTGAGAAGATGTAGAGAAGAGCCACAAAAAAATACTCCTGCATGGAGAACTGCAGCTGTATCTAGTTGATGGAGAAGAAGGATATGGGGTGATATGGTCATAATGTATAATCGTCCTTCCAAGAAGAAATGAGCAGGTGCTAAAAATCTCTTTAATTTGGTAGGAAAAAAAGGAAAAAAGGATAACCAATGGCTGAAAGTTAAACCTGATAAAAGATCAGGTATTTAGTTTGAACAATGAGCATAATAAACTTAGCAACATTAGCTAGAAAAGGTCTTGTGCACTGAAATTTCCTTCTCCCTTTGATCTGCTAGAGTCTGGAATTGCTAAACATGCAGGCTAAACATTTTCTGATCAAAAAAAGAGCAGAGTCAGTAATTGGTTGATACTGTGTAGATGGCTTATTAATTTTATTGGCAGAGTGGACAAGTCTTTTTGTGCTATTTATTTGGGTAATCTGTTGTTTTACATAAAGTCAAGTCCTAGACACTCAGAAGTCAATATGTGATTTTCTGTCAGAAAATGTTATCATCCATGTTCTTTCTCTGTTAAAACAAACCATAACACAGATACATACACTCTTTGATACCATCAAGCAGCAGTCTCCAAAGTGGGATGTACGCACCCCGGGGCCTGTGCAAGACAGTCCATTGGGGTGCAGGAAAAAAATATTTTTTGTAAATAAACACTTTTTAAAGGAAAGTGGTTTGTTTTTTTTTTTTTTTATTTCATCCATCATCCTTCTTTAATACCTATTTGTGTGTATGTTGCCTAACATACATAATGTATTAGTAGAGCAGTACAAGTATACAATTTGTAAATAAATACATCTATAAACATTGGGAGTGCATGCTCAAAAATGTTTTAGTGATGGGGTGCACCATCAAAAAGGTTTGGAGACCACTGCCTTAAGAGTAAAGCAAGACATCAGATCAACATGGTAATGCTAACCTTCAGAGCTGTTGCTGTGGCCATTTTGTGATGACATCTTTTCAAAGATTGCTCTCCCTCTTTTCACGCTAGACTCTTTCGGAGAAACGACAGAATGGCCTCCAGGCTGACTCTTTGCTGTTGATGAAAGTGAACTTCTCTCACTTTCTGTTTCCTGTTAGAAGACATCAAGAGGATGCGTGTTAAAAGCTATTGGTAGGAAACAGATGTTGGTTTTGGGGGGAGGAGAGCGTATGAAGAGGCAGCAGATTAGAAGAGGCTGGTATGTAGGGGCAGATGTTCTCCAGAATACCATAGGGTAAATTTCTGTAGCGCTGCAGGTTGTGGATTCGTGTGTGCTGCCCAGTTTATGCTTCAACAGACAGTGATGCTTGGAAGTTTTCTTTTGCCATTTCTTGCATGTGGTTTCTTCCACAAGAGTGGTGGTGGTGGTAAGGATCACAATAAAGACATCAGTTGCTCATTTAAACATTATTTGTACATAGAAAAGTTGACAGAGGGTATTTTATTAATTTCATTTATTGGTATGTAAGAATATGTAAAACCAACAAATGATGGCTTGAAGACCAGATGTACACGGGCATTTGTATTTCAGAAATTTGATTTTCAATTCTGCTGTGACCTATCAATTGAATTTAGCTTATCAAAATAGTGGGTCAATGTTCTATACAGATAGTTTACACAATATCATTAGTATCTCACCATCACACTATGGCCTCAGCCCTTTGAGGCAAAATGAGTGAATTATTGCTAAGCAAGACTTTAATGTGTCAAAGCTGGTATTCTGGGGTGCTTCTCCTTCCTTCCATGCAATATGCTACTCAGTATGGAGTTGGACACAACGGCTATAAAATCTCAACTACAGCTCTTATATTAAGTAAATAACTGAAACAGCTGGAGTAGCAAAAATATGCTTTTTTTTTTTGCAAGGGAATAACATGAAAGGTCCACTGCATGTCCACTTCTGCTGTCCCTGTAAAAGAGGTGGTGATATCCAAAAAGAAAGTGGATAGGTGGTTGGTCTGGTGACTGCATAAATCCCTTCAGCAAGATTTTGCAGCACTTATTTGCCAGAGCCCTAAATTGCTTAAATGGCATATATTTTCAAAATATGCTGCCTTCATTAGACTACTTCCTTTTTATTGTTTGTAGACAGCTTTATTACTGTATACCAATTTAATACCACCCTTGTATATGATCTCACTGAAGTCACTTCTAACTGGTTTTAGATTTAGATATTATGCATGGTGTGAAAGAAGCAGCAAAATTTGACCCCTGAATTGATTATCCTAGATTGGAGAGTATTTTCCAGTAACTATTTCAAAAAAGAAAAAGAAAAAAAAATAATGCAATGCAACTTAATGAATACTCAAATAGAACTCTTACAAAGAAAATAATATAAAATAAATT
This sequence comes from Buteo buteo, assembly GCF_964188355.1. NCBI lineage: Eukaryota > Metazoa > Chordata > Aves > Accipitriformes > Accipitridae > Buteo > Buteo buteo. The sequence goes on from NC_134175.1 coordinate 32,875,953, forward strand.
GTAAAAGCCATTTTCACAGTAACATATAATCAATTAATACCTTCACCTTGAATTTTATGAAACTAACAGTGAACAAGCATTGGAAATATACTTTTAAAATGAGTACATCATTAGCACTCAAGGACAATTGTGCTTCACCCATCTTTAATAAATCTACACTTCTCTCATAGCTGCTGATAGCTTTTATCTTAAATATGTGTTGTACTTCATTTCTTGACCTGTAGTCATTCTTTGCAAGAATATTGCTTCCAGTACATGTACAATAGGTTATGTCTTGTGGAAACTCATAATTTTATAACAATCTGTCTACTTCTGTGACTTACAGTAGCTTTTACTTGAGATTAGCTGAAAGATTTTTGCATGATGTGTCAGTATTGAAACAAATGACTGATTAGACCATAGAGGCTAAAGATGTTTTATTACCATGAGTACTGTAAGCCCCTTTTTTTCAGACAAAATGCCTATGCTATCACCAATCATCAGTTATCTTGTCACATCAGTCTCTCCGCATCCCCCCATCCCCCAAAAGAGCACTGCTGCTACTGCTTATATGGAATTGAACTTGAAAGCTAATCTTGAATACAGTGGATAATTTTAGCAGATAGGCCAGGAGGTACAATCAACACAGTGGATAAACCTAAACGTGGATAGATTTAAAGGTGGTATAGGGGATCCTAACCAATACTGTGGGGTTTGTTGCCTTTTATTCACCAGGTTTACGGGAGATAGTTGGTTTAAAACTAATTTGAATTATTCTCTAATTGCTTTTACAGTTAGCAACATATTTTCCTTGGCTATTATGGAAAGTATTTTTGGAGGGTAATAGGAAGAGAAAGATTTCTGGAGTGCAGAAGGTAGCTGTCTTTCTGCTCCATGACACTTCCTTGTACCCTTCCTCACCAGTCTGTCGGATACTTTCAGGTTGTACGTCCCACTCAGAAATGACGGGCACAGTGCCAGTAAGATAAACTGTGTCCAGGCTGGGTTACAGTGCAGGCATGACAGTGCAGGTGGGAAGTTGCAGCACAGGTAGGATAGAGAGCTTGGCCAGGACATAGGTATGCTGAGAGCAATGAGATACTTACTTATGTGTCAAGGGTATCAGGAGACAGCAGGTGGCTGAAATGAATAGGGTATTTTGTGCAGGAAGGGCTATAGCTTCAAACTGCTATTCATTTTGTACCCTTTTTCAGAGTTGGTTGTCAGTTACAATTATAACCCAGTATTAATTATGGTATTTTGGTTTAAAACAGCTGAAGAGCTGACCATTATGTGTGAAATCCTGTATGAACAATCTGTGATGCAGAAATGGCTATGCAGAGGAGAAACGGAGGATGGGGGAGGGAGAGGAGAAATAAAAAAAATGCAGCTGTGCATGTTGTTAGATCAGCCTGAACATGTCTGTCTCCTACTTCTCCAGTTCTGCAACCAGCCAGTACCTGGCATAAATGAGAACAGCCTCACATCATATTGCCACAGCATTGTGTGTGCTTTCAGTAGTCAACAGCAGAGAATCACTTTAATGATGTTCTAACTTCCACAGTATTAGAACAAAATAGAAAACTCAAAATATACTGCATTTTCAACTACCGTTGGCATCTTTGAGAACAAACTCATCTAGATTATTTTTTTTTTATTCCTACTACATTTTTCTGTAGTTACCAGTAACAGCTAAAAAACTTCAGAATTTACTGTTTCTTGTTCTTATTCTTATTCTTGCAAGCTAGGGACAAATATAAATTTGATTTGTATTTTTCTTAGCTCTATTATTTTTATTAACTTGTAGCATATTTCTATAATGTTTCTTCAAATTTTCATCTCTGCAGTAGCAATTCCATTACCTACAAAATTTATATAAGTTAGTATTTTGGACATTTATTTTAATAGGATTTTTTTAAAAAAATAATGTATCTTTTTTGACCATTTTTAATATTAGTTACAGGAATATTGGCCCTACTTAAGAGATTTTCATGTAAATTCTTTTATGGACAGATTTCTGAGATGTTGGCGACTCTGGCAGAAAGTATTTTCATACAGCTTATTTTCCTGTGTTCAAAAAAGCATATGTCAAATAAAACTGGAAATCTGGGATAGCACTTACAAATTGCTTAGATAAAAAATATTACCATTTGTCTTTAGCGTTCGATTTTTCCACCTGCAGATTTGTCTAAATCTCAGGTTTTGTTTTGTAGTAAGCATTATTCCCATAATGACTGCAGTGTGGTTTTTATTTGGTATTATTGTAATTTGGAGGTTTCAATAAACAGTGTCAATTACCAATTCTATGAATTCTCTTTTCAGCTTTATGCCATGATAGTAATTTGTCATCCTAGTCCTGTGAAGCATTTTGTTATAGGCGACTGAATGCAATTTACCGTTGCTTCATATTAAGTAGTTTGAGACTGGTGTTTATTGTTCCAAAACTTTGTTAATTTGTCTTTTGATTTCTATGTACTGCTGCCTGTAATAATGTACCCAAAAAAGAATAACTATATTTTCCTCTATAATTACACTGACATTTTTGGGGACTGCTAATATATTTGTCCACAAAATATACTTACACTGTAGTGAATCTTAATTTTAAATACATTAAATCTCTTTTAGCTGTTTCTAATTAAGTTCTCCTTATTTTCAAAGCTAGTTTTAGCTTTTACCATAATGTTCCACAGCAATCCATATTCCTTAAATCCCTGATATGGTGAATCCCTATACAGGTGAATGGTCCATTTAATGGTGTCAGTGAGGATGGTGCTGGTCTGATATATAGTGATGATGGTCTGGGGCAGAAGAACTGCATGCTTAGCACCGTGCAGAACTTTTTGCTCTAAACAAACCAATTCTATGACCATGTGCATTCTCTTCTGTTCCTTCCTTTCATTGTCACAGTCCCCCTTGCATGACAGTCTCCAACTGCCCTTGCCCCATTTTGCAGACAGCATCCCTGCCTTAGTGGGGCTTCTGAATGATGATTTTCTAGCACTATTGCTCCAGCTGAAGTGCTAGAGCTCAGATTTATTCTCAGAAAATGGTATTTCCTACTGTGAAAAAGTTATTGGAAGGTGTTATGATTACCATAAACTCCTTTTAATTGGGTGAAATTTAATTTGCATACTGTTTTATTGGGGTATCTACCCAGATAACCTAATGACAGTGAATGGCAAAGACATCTGCTTAATAAGGATAGAATTAACATAAATGCCACTTATCGAAAAAGCACTGAGGTAGTGCCAAGAAGTGCTTAATTAGAGGCTAATGTATGCAACTCTTGCAAAAGTTGCCAAATGAAAACTAAAAGAAGAATGTTCTTTTTCTTTCTGATTAATGCAGGGTTCAATTCATGTCAAGCTTTTGTAACTATATGTGTGTTGGTGAGAGCAGGTATTCAGCTGGGACATAGAATGTTGTGTGGAGCACCCTGTTTTTGAAACCTGTCTATATTTAAGTAACTTTTATGTGATAACTTCAGTTTTACGTACTGGCTCCAATACTCTGTTTTTGAATGGGCTTCTGAGAAAAAGGTGATGCAAGAAGCTATTTTTATCTTCTGATCTCATACTCTAGACATGATGAAAAGAATAAAGCACTAGAGTGCCAAATTTAAAGGAATATGCATGCAGTCATTACATTTAGAAATGCCAATGATAAAGATTCCAATTTCAGTGGCCTGCTGAGTGACTATGCTTCATTTAGATAGTGGATTTTCCACTTGCTATCCAGTCCTGCACTAATCTAAAAGTCAGTAAGCCAGAACACATAAAGTTTTAAATAGAGGAAAACTATTTACCAAATTACTACTACCTTTTCTACATACATTGAACTACCTTGGATTGGAAGAGGAATTTACAGTCAGTATATTGAATAGATTACCAAAAGCTACTATTAATGTTCAAAGTATTTAATCTTTTTTTTAAAGGACATCTTTAAGTGTATTCAAAAAATGCACTCATCCCCATCCCATCATGTCTTGATTACTTTTGTTACGTGTGCTACCTAAAGGAAAGCTAGCTACCACCTAACTTTCATGTTATATATGGTCTCCACTAAAAGAATGCATGTGTCAGAAGTGACGGAGGGGTAGAAGGAATAGGCCCAAAGAGAAAGGGTAAAAGCATAAGTTGAAAGGAAGATAATAAATCCATAAATGGATGATGAGGTAGGAAACAAGTGGAGCAGTAGGAAAAGTGTTTAGAAATCAAATCTGTTGCTTTAAAAATTGTCACATAAAATCTTGATCCATCAATGCATTTTATTGTGATTGTAACTTTAAATACTTGAGGGTTGTTGTTCAAATAATTGTTCTCAGTAGCAATTCAAGTTATACTTAATGTCTAAGCGCTTTGCTGGACTGGCTCCTAACTTTTACTATTATTGCCTACAAAAAGCTGGCATCTCAAATTCCAATTCAAAACAAGAGACTGCTTCACAAAGAGTACACAGGAATGATTTGAGGTTAATTCTAGTCCTGAACAAGCTGATAATCTCTCCTGTGAATCACTCAATCTCAGTGAAATAAAAAAACATAAAAGATGAAGCAACATACTCCTGGCCTGTCTGGAAAAAGCCTTTGGAAATGCTAGCATGAGACAAGTCTGTTTCTGATATATTTCTCATTTGTAATTAAAAATATGATGGAAATCCATTCTGGTGCAATTTAGAAGCAGGGAGTGCATGGAATCATGTCCACCATCTGCTGGAATGCTGATGGCATTATTAAGATTGATGACAAACCCCCTAAAGTGAGTATTACAGAGGAGTGCTAATAACACCTGCTGAATAAACTCTATGAAGCCAGTAAGCAAACTGTTGAGACAAAGCCACGATTCTCAGTTGATTCTCTGCAATGCACCACTTCACTAAGACAGAATTTCTCAAGAGGCCTTAAAAACCCCCTATGGCTGCCTGGAACCTGCTCATTCATTTTATTCCCAGACCAGCTCCAGAGATGCTTATCCTTTTCAGCTGTTACAGACAGTTATAAAATAAGACAGTATTTTCATTTGGAAGAAGGGTATAAAATAACTCCGCTGTATACACGGAACAGAGGCCCTGAAAAGAGTTTGTTGTCAACCTGAGGAAAAAGATCTCTTTGCAGAATTGCCATTTATGCTGGTTTTGGCTGGGATAGAGTTAATTTTCTTCATAGTAGCTGGTATGAGGCTGTGTTTTGGATTTGTGCTGGAAACAGTGTTGATAATGCCAAGTTGTTGTCATTATTGCTGAGCAGTGCTTACACAGACTCAAGGCCCTTTCTGCTTCTCACCCCACCCCACCAGCGAGGAGGCTGGGGGGGCACAAGAAGTTGGGAGGGGACCCAGCTGGGACAGCTGACCCCAACTGACCAAAGGGATATTCCAGACCATATGATGTCATGCTCAGCATGTAAAGCTGGGGGAAGAAGGAAGGTGGGGGGGGGGATGTTTGGAGTGATGGCATTTGTCTTCCCAAGTAACCGTTATGCGTGATGGAGCCCTGCTTTCCTGGAAATGGCTGAACACCTGGCTGCCCATGGGAAGTGGTGAATGAATTCCTTGGTTTGCTTTGCTTGTGTGTGTGGCCTTGGCTTTACCTATTAAACTGTCTTTATCTCAACCCATGTGTTTTCTCACTTTTACTGTTCCGGTTCTCTCCCCCGTCCCATGGGGGGGGAGTGAGCGAGCAGCTGTGTACCGCTTAGCTGCTGGCTGGGCTTAAACCATGACACCATCTGAGAACAGGGCTCTACACTAAGAAAAAACTTTGAGGGGCTAAATTCTGCCTTGAAATGCCTATAGATTTCACTCTTAATTACCAAAACTCCCACTGATTTGCTGTTTATCACCATAGCAAAATTGATATAGGGTCCCTGGTCTTACTACTTAAAAAGCAATGGCCTAGTCCTTTGAGCTAAAAAGGGTTTGGCATACATTAAATTATTGAGCTGTTCAGACTCTATCCTATGGAAGGAATATCAGTTATATGCAGCTAATTGTATTATGTTGATTTGAAATGTTATAGCAGTTTTCACAGTATGATAATGAATATTTGTGCAAAATTAGCAACTTGACAATAGATTAAATAGACAACTATAGGACATACAGAAGCTACAGAAACTTCTCTTCCTAAACAAATATTGTGCAATGGTCCATCTCTACTGGTGTTTTTGGAGGACAAAATAGTTGTGTGTTTTAGAAACACATAAGGAAACTGAAGACACAGTTAAGTAATTTGACAGTGACCAAACATGTTTTAATGAGCTTTTTTCAAGCATGTGATACTATAGTGCTTGAGTAACATTGTTTAAAGTAGGCCAGCTACAGTATCTGTAAAAAACTAAATCAAGATAAAATTTATGAAAACTGCAAAATAAAAAACTTGTTAGAAGTAAATCTTACTACAGCTTTTTAAAGCAAATTGAAATAAAATCAGATACAAATCAAACAGAATTTATACTAAGTTGGTACTAGAAGTCTATATAAATCACTGGCAATACATTACCAGCAAACCATGTGGAGTAAGAAGTCCAGATCTGACAGCTGTGTTTAATATAAAATATATTAGAAAGAACAGCAACAAAATACTGGAGAGTATACAGGCAGCATAGCTTTGTAACCAGCGTTAACAGGCTACAGTTTGGTTCAAGTCATGGAAACTGTTTTCTAAACCAGTGTGATTAGTAAGCAGGAATAATGTCAGAGTTCTTTTTCCAAAATCATGACCTGTGGCAGCATAAAATGCTATCACACCACATAGGAGGCACAAATTAAGATTTGAAACAGAGCAAAAATTAAAAACAGTAGCTTTCCTCTTTTATGTCCTCTTGCTTTTTTCATTTTTTTATTTACATACATGTATGAAACATTTCAAACATGATAACTTGTCCTTTCTATTTATATAATAATTCCAAAGTAAATGGAAAAGTTTTACCACAACATTTAAAAAAAACCCAAACCACTTTTGTAAATAATCCTACTCTGTTTTAGCACAATAAAGTTTTATTTAAAGCTTTCACAATAAACTTAGTACATTCTTTGCACTGCAATTGTAAAAGGAACGCTGCTGTATACTAAATTTCCATGTCAGCTCTAAGTTTATACATTTGTTCTTATCTTTTTTTTTCTCTTACAATGTATATTTAGGGATGTAATTTTATAACTCTCAGTGTTTTCACCCTTACAGTGGAAATTCAAGAACCATTATTTTATCAGTGCTACTGTTAATTGCAGATATGGGACTGCAAAAAAAAAAGTTATTTATTTGGGGTTTCATGAGAGCAAGTGTGGGCTTGGTTGGTTTTTTTTTGTTTGTTTGTTTCTTGTAAATTCACTGACAATATATACTTTTCTTTGCATGCTCTCTTGCTGAAATTTACTCAGATTCAGAGGCGTATCAGTTTAGACCTCTTAACGTTCTTAAAGTATCTCAGTGTGTGTCTCTGCCTTTAAGCAAAACAAAATAATGATTTTGAAAGCGGTGTTTTCTAACATGATCATTTTGTGTCTAGTATTGCTGCAGACATTTACATTCCTTCTGTTGTGATTTTCCACAGTCATTTGCTATTTAATGATTTTTGTAATTATTTTAAATAGCTGGAAATTATTAGAAGTATATTGTGGTGTGAAACAGAAAACAAAAATAACAAAGCAGAAACAAAAGCACTAGCAGAGTGGGGAAGCAAATTATTTTAGAAAATGACTAATATTTCTAGTTCTTCGTAGGCACTCTATTTTAGCTGCACATTCGCACATACACCAATTTTCTCCCTTGACCCTCTGCTTTGTTTCCTTCCAAAATATTGCCTGGCTTCTAAGATTTGATAATTTTCCAGTAATACTGAGCATGCCAGTTCCCAGAGTCCACTGATACCACTTTTAGAAGCAGGACAGAAGCATTTTCCTTCAGTTGTTCAAGCAACTGAGGCAGATCCCTCTGTTGTAAGCAAGAGCAAAAAGAAAAATGCACGGGCTTAGTCTAACGGAAGACAATTTCTCCCTTAGTAAAAGCTCCAACTAGTTGATGCATTTTAAAGTCTTAAATGTGTTTATTTCCATTAAACATATACTACTTTTAAAAACTTAAACATATGATGTACTCTCTGATATTGCTTCCAAAACTACAGTAAGCAATATGTGTTCAAGTGCCCATAATTTTTCATTTATTCAGTAATAATGCAGGGTACATCAACTGAACCTTCTAAGTCATTTGCTCTGCACATCACCAGGGAGATAGATGCTGGGAAGTTTTGGTGAAGTCTACAGCACTCCTGAATTAAAAATTCCTTGTAAACTTTTCTCAGTGTGCTAAATTAAGATTCCCTCCACTGCTTTTGGTTTGTTTTTTTTGTTTTGTTTTGTTTTTAATACAATGCTAATATGGCCTCGACTAATTATCTTAAGCAAAGGCTTTTGTATCTAATAGTCATTACATGTTTTTAAATTAGTTTTTTCCCCACAATATTACTATCTATAAAAGCTAGTAAAATTATGTATTATCAACATTCCACATATTTTTAAGAAATAGCATTTTCTTTGGTCAGATACTGGAAATGAGTAATATAAGAAAATGAAACAGATATTCTACAATGGAAGATCAACAATGAGCCTATAAAGAGGGTATTATGTAAGAGATGTAGCTACAGAGAATTCAAGATGAGCTATAAATTAAGGCAAATGATGGTGACTCTGAGACAGTGGGCATAACTAGGGAGATTTTCAAAACTAGCATTACTAGACCATTTTCATACACATACTCCAGCAATGATATTTATTATCTGTGACAGAACTTCATATAAACACCTTCAGAGAAAGGCAATGCATAGCTTGAACACTCCTGGGTATACAAAGTTCATGACCTGCTTAAACCTGAGTAACATCTACATCCACATACCATCACACCATGACACAGAAGACAAAAAAGATACAGTGTTAAAGTACAGCAATGGTATTTTCTTTTCCTTTTTCTTTCCCATTTGCTAAATGCCTAGAGATTGCTCAGCTTTAAGATAACATGCCATGTAACTGTAAATCTAGGCAGCAAACATCTAAAAAAGGGTCCCATCTTTAAAGAACTTTTTGTGAGAGACAACAGAGCAAAACAAAGAGCTGACAAAAGGGAGAAGATGCGGAGCTAAAGGAACAGAAACAGAAGCACACATGAGAGAGCTTGTCTGTGAAAAGGATCCCTGAAGGATCTCTTCTATTAAGACAGCTGATGTGGTAAACTGTATTTAGCGGGTCATTTGTACCTTCTGTGCTGTAATGACCCATGTTGGCATCTACCCATATAGTGGTACTACCTGTGCCTTGGACATACAAAGATGGAAAGTATTCTATGCTGTACTTCTTTTTGAAAACCCAGGAACTGTTCTGCTTTCATGAAGATTCAGAACAGTAGCACGAAACTCCTGAGTATGGTTATTTTGGACCCATTTGCTTCAACCTCATGACAACAACTTCAGAAATCATGGTGAGTCCATTTCTCTTTCTACTGGATACTGTCAGAGAATAACAGACTTGTTAACAGTTTTTTTCTCAGAAACGTTATACAGATCGGAGGAAAGATAACAGGAATAGACATATTAGGGATTTTATTTTAAATATTTAATAGCCTATTGAAATAGTCAATAATTGTATGTTTTGGTGCAGGTTCTTATTTGATTGTTAAGCTGAAATTGTTCTTTGACATATTACACACTGTACTCTGCAACAGCAAGTAATGTCTCTTTTACTCCTGTTTAATGTATGGATCTGCTCTCCCCTGCATATTACCACCTGTGGATTTCTCAGACTTTGTCACAAGCTTATTTCCTACTAATTCACTTAACTCAGATATTATGTTTCCCTCCAAGTGCTGTTTCCCAAGACACGCTAGTAATGGACGTATTTACCTCCCATCTTTCCACATCACTTTCATGCTTCAAGAACTGATTAAGATACCACAGGCTGGAAAATTTTTCCAAGTACCAGCAGACAGAATGATAGTGAAAATGTTTTAAGATTTGTTGCTTTATGCCACAAGTGACAAATACTTAAGAAGTTACTTAGGATAAGAAGTATTGTCTATAAAATATTGCAAACTAAAATTAAACTAAATGTGGAGATGAAGTTAAAGAACATTATAAAAGAAACATACTTTTCCAAATGTCATTTTCTGGCCACTGACTGTGGAAAGGAGCTGTGCCTTTCCAGGTGCTTTATGGTCAGTTTCCCACAGAAGTTATCAAGCTCTGATGCCGCTGGCTAATAGGTTGGAAACCATACAACAAAAATAAACTTGGATAAAGTGAGGTATTTACTGGCTTATGTGTCTGGAAAGAGAAAAGGTAATTTTTTTGATGACCCAGAAAGCACAATTCTTCACCCTCAAGACCAAACTGTACAAAACTCAATGGACATCACATACAACTTCTCTCTAAGTTAAAAGTTTTTAACTTTATTGATCTCTGCAAATTTTAAAATGTTAAAGATTATTTCTACAACACGCAATTTCTGGGTCATTTCTAAGTGATCATATCTTTAAAGAAGAACCCTTTCATGACTTTTTTTTGTGTGTGTGTGCATATGTGCCTTTCCTAAGAAGCCCAAAGGGTCGTTTTCCTCATTTCTCCATTCTCTTGGTGTGCTTGCTTAATAGCATACAGTCAGATTAGAGATAGCATCCACATATGGAAGGCAGAGCTTCTCTGCTTTTCTCTGCCTTCTGGAGACTTGAACCAAAGACTAGTCAGTCTGCTATAATCCTGAACTTACAAGAAGGTAATTTCTGCTAAATAAGGCCCTAAAGAAATATTAAAAATATCAAATCTCCTATCTGTTCAGAAAAATTAACAGCTTAAAAAAATGAAGTTAGTCAGGTTCTTTCAAAATCTAATTTCTTCTTGTAACCACTGCAGCTTACAGTCTACTATGAAGAGCAAAATAAGACATTTTATTTCTTTCCATACACCTTAGTGTTCTTTCATCAGTGCCGTTTTCATAGAAACATACCTAGACACTTCTACTCTAGTACTATGAATAGCCTTATTAGTATTAGCACTTTGAAAGAAAAACCCAACCTGATTCTGTTAGTTCTTTTGGTGTTCCTGAAGCAAAAGAGATTCTCCTCTGTTTATTCCATTTCCAAATTACAGGCTCAGCTGCAGAACTTTAGTTAGCATGAAAAAAAAATTTATTTCTCTTTAGCTTCACTGGTCTTTACTGAAAGAACTAAAGGCAAAACAATGTTGTATCTGCAGTGATACAGGTAGAAGTCCTGAAAATACCTCAGAAACTGTCAGAAGCCCACTATTACTAAAAAGTCTTTTTGGCTAAGCACTTTTCTCACGTTCGCGATTTTTACAATACCTGTTAAGCTGCTGTGTATATATGCAACTTTTTAGGGATATCTGTTACCGTGTAATGATGGAAGTATGATTGTATTCAACAGTATAAGAAAAAATTTGGACTTAATCTTGTAGAGAAAATGTGCTTTGTGTTTTTTAAATGCTTCTATTTAAATGCTTCCCTGTTCAGAAAGAACTTTAAGATTCTTAGACTGCCTTCCTAGGAAAGTCAGTCATCCTAGGAAGTAGTGTTTGATGCACTGTCAAAATTGTTTTTTTGATTAGCTGGCTGTACTCCACAAAAGACTCAACTCATCATAACAGATGAAAAGTGCCTCTTTAAATTAAAAATACGACAGCCAAAAAACCAGGCAAGAAGTCTTTTTAACAGTGGGACAGAAAGAACGTAGGGAATAGAGCCAGACAATAATCAGACAAAAATGAGACCCACACCTGAGATCATTGCAATTTGTTGAGGACAAGTGATCCTAAAAATAAGCCACCCTCATCCGCAGCACATGATACATGATGAATCTTCGTGGATTCTGAATAAGCAGTAAGCAACAAGAACATTGAGAAGCAACAAACGTATCTATTAAATCTTGGCACAAAGGAGACTTCCTTTGGAAAGTTTAGTTCAGGGCATATGACCGTAGTCCATCCCATCTTGTTCCTTATAAAAATGCAGCCTACTCAACAGTACTTTATATGTAAATGAGATTAAACCCAGATTTAATTTCTTATAAGGAACTGGTGACACACCAGTTTCAATCTTCTGACTGATCTGTCCTACTTTTTTTCTAGCAAGCTTCCTTGTTGCTGCAGCTCAAATGCATCTCTCACTGTGAGGAAAAGTGGATGATTCTACCCTTTTAAAGTGAGATCCTATTACAGATTGTTTCCTCTGCTGTACACACCCCCAAATAAAGCACAAAAAATGGTAAAGCTGAATTGAGGGCAGAAGAATAAAAGAGTTCTCAAGGGTCTGTTAAAGGAAAATATTATAACTTGTTATTTGGAAAACATTCAAGTATTTGGCCTAAGCATAGTTACTTAATAATTAGGCAACTAGCAAAACTAGTGGCACAGGCCACTAGAGAAACTAGTTAACAGGGGCATGGTGAAGAATGTCTGAAATTGTCACAAGTGTGAAACATTTGTGCTGATTTCAAATCCAGTTTTGTGTAACACCTTGACGAAGGCAGGTACAGTCTCCAGAAAATAGTTACTTCTGGGTATATATACAATGAAAGTATAACGGTGTAAATAACACAGAGAAAATAGCTCAGAAGAACTGAAGAACTGCAGGTGGTACACTGGGATGGAATGTGAATCACTGCCAATTCACTCATTAAACAGGAAGGAACAGCAGTAATTTATAGAAGACCTTTATATATATATGTACATGTGTGTGTGTGTATACACACATACCGTACTGCAATAATTTGTGGGACTGCTTGTGAACAAAGGAACTTCAGAAAGTTCCATTCCCACCATTGGAAAAACTGCTTTCCCTGGCGTAAAACATTGTAGAGATCAGTGAGAACTCTGTCAATGTGCAGTTTCTAGAAAGGCAAAAAAATTCAATATATCTTCCAAACTGTGAAAAGCCAGTCCAGTTCAGAGGTGAGTTAAATAAGAATAACCAAAGTGGGAGGAGGATTTTTTCTTCAGATGATTTGTAAGGTACCTGTAAAGAGCTGATATGTTTACCGAGAAAGTAAAAGCACAGAAGAAAAGTTTTCCTTTAAGGAAAAAAAGAATGTGAATTTTTACCAAAACCTGTTCTTCACGATCTACAATTCAAGTCCCATAGGCAATATGGCCTTTCCTTGTTGTGGAATCTTCTGGCCTTAGAAAAAAGTTCATGAAAACAAAGGGGAGGAATGCATTGTGTCACAAAAAGAATGAGCCAAGAAAGAGATGAAGCCAAAATCCAGAAGGCTGACCGTACAGCACTCCCTTCAGTATCAAGCTTTTCAGCAAGGGTAATCATTTGGCCATCCCATGCACTCCTCACTATTCGCTTTCAAGCATCTATAATAAAAATACAAATGATGCAAGTGCTAACAGGGTACAAAACTGACCTACAGTTGTTGTGGGCTTTCCATTCTTTTCTGCATTACATGGCTTTGCTAAATTAATATAAATGTTTCTTAGAGTGTTAAGGGAAAAAAAGATGCTGCTTGTTTAAACAATTTTAGTGAAGGTCTAACCTTTTACATTAAACATCTGTTCCCTTCATTTACTTTCTGGCAGCAGTTCATGTGTTTTCTGCAAAGGACACAGTTTAATGAACATATACCAGATTATTTAAATGAATGATTTTAATGAGATCTTTGAATAGGTTTCTCTAAAAAGTAAGCATGAAATTACTTTTTCAGTTGGGATGCTTTAACATATTTTAAGAAAAACATACATAATCACTTTCCAGCAAACAGAGGCCTTGGTTGCTTTAACATTCCAATGCATTTGAGTGCTAATAAACTAAAGTACTTGTTTCATGGGAGTGATAAGTCAGTACAGTAAATTGATGTTTTAATACATTATTACTTCCTAAGAAAAAGTTTTTTCCTGTAGGAAAGGGGGAAATACTTTTCGTTTTATCAGAATGGGACATCAGTTTATTTCTATGTAATGGAAAGGTATGGACAGGCCCGATACTATAGGCTTTCATTAAAAGGCTCCAGCAACAGACTTAATTAATTATTAACTTAGTAATACTCCTAAGAAGGATATACATCCAAGTTCTACTTGGATAAACTCAGGCAAAAGTAATTTGACTTCACCAAGTGATTCAGCTTCAAAATTATTAAACCTAGTCCCTGTCTCTTTTTATTCTTTTTTGTATTCTCCTATTGCAATATGAAGTGTTAATTCCATTCAAATAATTAGGATTGGGCATAGTTCACCATATAGCCACCAGGAAGAAAAATGCCAAAAGTCTAAATATCTTTGCAGCTACCTATAATAATGTCTTTCACTTTTGAACCAGCAGAGAGTTCTTTATATAATTGATATAATTGTTTAGAAGTCACTTCATGGTTTAACATTATTTAATTGCCCTGATTTTTCTCTATTGATTTTGTACATATACAAATAACAGCACTGCAATGGAAATGGAACCTGAATGACAGGTTTTAGAAATTTTAATCAGCAGGATTTTGCTGCCTTAGAATAAAATCTATTTTTCCTATGGATAATGTAATAAGATGGGCCCTGGTGTTGAAAGTCTGATTAGTCAAGAGATAGTCCATTTAAGCAGGGTTACAACAGTTGGCAGTCTTTTTCTGAGCATAAGGCTAATGAGCATGTTCACTTATGCATAAGGTAACTGTAATATAGTTAGCTGGCACTGAGCCTTAAAAGACATTTTGTTTAAATTTTAAAAATTCCACTGTGATTTCTATGGCTTCGACTTAGTTTTGCATACAACCATTTCTAACTTTGTTCTAACCTCCTCTATCACTTCTGGGTGAAACCACTACAACAATTCAAGGAAAATGCATCAGTTCATTCCCCATCTCTCACTCTTCCTGCCCATGGAAATGTACTATGGCTGAAAGAGATTGAATCTTAAGCAATTAGTTTGCTAAAACCTTTGCACAGCCTTGCATTTTCTTGCAGTGTAGGTATTTTCTTGTATCACTGATGACTTGATAGAACTATAGTCAAAAGGTATCTTCTGAAGGTGTACTAAATTGCTATTGTTTTTCATTACAAGTATCTTATCTCATGGTGTAATATTTAACTACTAAAATACTTAACATTCATTAATATTAATAAATGCCTTTGTCACCTCTAACATCTAGGGTCCTTATCATTAACCAGATACACATCAAATACTTAACATGCACCTTTAAAAACCTTCAGTATATTAATTTAAAATATGATACAAAGTCCAGGCTTTATGCATGCAAAGCCTGAGATTGCTGTGGTTCATGGAGGAATCAGTAATTTCTACACATTTTTTGTGCCATTGGATCTTGGACATAGGTGTTGCCGTTGTTAGCACCAGCATCAGTTTAGCTCCAACTTTTCATATTACTGAAATAATCTAACCTGTCACAGAACTCCTATGCCTGTAGAGTTCACACATTTTTTTTTAAAACCCTGTCAGTCTTGCTTTGGGTACGTGTTGCCCAGATTTGTGAGGGCATGACCCAAGTTTAAGTATCCATAATTCTTCAGCATCAGAAACCGTTGGTATGAATGCCTACATTTTTTGTAGGCTCACTTTCAAATTTTTCTTTTTAAGTAAAAATATTGACGCAATGCTTACATTGTCAAAGTCTTCTGTGATGCAGATTCCATTTTTCTACATTTCACATTGATTGTATCTTGGAAACCTCAAGATGTTTTACTATGCTGGGGAAATAAATCCTCAGAGGCAATATAAATCTTATTGCCTAAGACAGCTACCTGAACAGGATAACAGAATTCAAGCTCTTCCACTTGAATTCTGAAAAAAGGGCCTGTTCCTCACTATTTTCCACCCCTTGTCACTTCCCAGTTTATAAGCACCATCTGCTTTTCAATATTCTTTGCAAGATACTGATCTTAACAGTTGCAATTCCTCCATGAGTTTCAGTAACATAGCAAGAAGGCATGCTCTGTAGAGAGTACACCTCTTTATTCACTTCTGGGTGGCCAGAGAATAAAATTGATTTTAACTAGAGCTCTACTCAAATACATTTCATATGCAGCATTCTTGGCAAACAAATTGTAAGAAAGAGGAAAGTAACACTTCCTTGACCCTTTCCCCCCTACCTCCTACACTTTTTACTGAGCCTTTGCTCCTCTTTTGTATCAGAAATGATAAATTTTCACTTGAAGGAACACCTAGCAGAGAGATATACTTGGAAATAATTGTTATAAAGTATATCAGTGAAATAATAATACTAATAGTCAGATTCTAAGCTGCACATGAATTCAATGCATTTGCAGATGGAGCAGTAGCAAATTTTGCAAAGAAACCCTAACAAAGTAATATTTAATTGGTGTAACAGTTCTGAGACTGGGAGTGAGGAGTTCTTTTACTTTCTTGGTAATTATTGTTTAAATAAAGGTCAGCAATCCTGTCAAGTGAAGAATGCTGCTTAAGTCCAAAAAATTATTCTTTCTCATTCAATAAGGAGCTCTTTGTACCAATAAGATTAAAAAAGAACCAATTTGCTCCAACAAGAATGGTCATGTCTGCAATACTGAATGCACTGCTTCATAGGAAAAAAAATTATTTTGGTATATTAAAAAATGACTAAGTTAGATCAACCAAAAAGGTCTCCGCCTTAAAATCATTTGAGTATGCCACTTTGCAGCAGTCTATGACTATTTTATGTGGTCTTTAAAGTGCTCAATAATCCCATAAAGTTTTAACCTTTATTTTATTGGTACCTGCTACTTTTTGTGTTACGTGTCTAAAGCCAATGAAAAGATTTTTCATGAATCACATGAATTTTTATTTTACTGTTGACATAAAAAAGCTTTCTAATATCTTTTAATAGCAGGATTTTGTGTATGAATTATATCATGGTCAGCATGCATTATTCTGAACTCTAGTTTCTGGACCAGAAAACCATGTTTAAATCACTCTGGGCATTAAAATTAAATGGGTAAATGACTGAGTACATGGCCTGGCAGGGTTATCCTGCAGTAGCTAGAAGGTGGTAGAACACAGTGACATCAGTATAGTTTTAGTATATCTTTGAGAAATGGGGTAAAAAGGGGAGGTTTTATTTATTTATGGTTTTTTTTCTTTTAACCTGGTAACTGAACAAGAAGTGAGAATTTACAATGTGAAAGGTATAAAATATTCCATCAGCAACCAAAACCTGCAGGGACATTTTAGTTTTCATGCAGAAGAGGTAAAGCATGGTGAAAGACTTTTTAGCCACAAAAACAAATGAAGTTGCCCTAATTAAGTACACTAATAACCTTTTCAGTATCCTATACTTCTCTGAAGCATTTTTTAAGCTTCAAAAAGCCTAGTTTCTGTCTAGATAGTTCAA
This sequence comes from Buteo buteo, assembly GCF_964188355.1. Lineage (NCBI taxonomy): Eukaryota > Metazoa > Chordata > Aves > Accipitriformes > Accipitridae > Buteo > Buteo buteo. Next base: position 32,893,257 of record NC_134175.1, read on the forward strand.
AGAAATCACAGACATGTCTCAGACAAAAATCTGATGACAAATAAAGGTTGCAATTTGTCCCAGCCTGTCATGTTATGCCAGTGAAAACCAATGGGTGAAGTGACAGCAGGTTTCTCAGTTGAAAGGGAGTCAATACTGTTCTACAAATAAGAAGCAATTGCTTCAGAAAGTTTTAGAGTGTTTGTAAACAGTTTCATTGGGGAATTCTGCTCTCGGACCATAATACCTTGTTTTTCTTCCCCCGCTAAAAAGCACCGGCCAAGCACAATTGCGCACCAACTTACCTGACAGGCTGGCAGATAGCGCCAGTCAGCAACCATTAAAATGATCCAGACCAATAACATTATGGAATAAGGAAAGCTAGAGAACACTTAGTATTATCACGCTGATCCAAATTGTCCACAGGACATCCACGGGAGCTGTGGGCGGCGCTGCCCATCCCCGGTGGGGCACAGGAGAAGGGGCTGTGTGAGGCTGGGGAACCCGCCCTGGGGCCCATTTCCATTCCCTCGCGGTGTCCGCCCATCCCAGGCACCTACCTTCTTGCCCCCCAGGGCCTCGAAGTGGCTCCGCAGCTCCTCCACAGTGATGGGGAAGTGCTCGGTCTGCTGAGGGCCGCCTGAGGTCTCCTCCTTGAACAGGTCCGCCCTCCTGCTGTCTGCCGGTACTTTCTCCATGGTGCTGCTGCAGATGATCTTATCCGGCACCAGGGACCGTGGGGCTGGAGAGCACCGGAGCGTCGGGCCAGGTCGTGTAGCATCGGTGGACTCCCATCTCTGCTTGAGGAGCTCCACGGAGCCCTTCTGCAGGGGCAAGTCTGCCAGCTCCAGCGTGCCCTGCCAACGCAACACGTACCTGGGGTCAGAGGCAGGCGGCACCGTGCCAGCGAAGGCCGCGGCAGGGCGGCTCCAGAGCCCTTGCGGGTTGTGGGACACAGGCCGGGGCGCAGACCGGCGGCTGGGACAGAAGCCACTTCCCCGTGGAAAGTGAGATCCGGTAAGAGTCAGTGAAAGGGTTCTCTGTATTCATACAGCAGCAATATGTTAATTGAAAGTGAATTAAGAGTGGCTTTCAGATATTTTATTCTTAAGCTTGCCAGCAGAATTGCTGTCTATTGTGAATGGAGAAGCGGCAAGCACACAATTAAGGAGACTTTCAAACAAAGTGGGGCTAATGAGTGCCTGGTAATCAGTGTGTGCTGCACTGAAAGGTGTTGTGACAGGTGACTGCTGGTATCTTTTAGATTTGATACAGCTGTCAGTATTGTAGAGTGAGACACAGCATTTTAATGCAGCCAGGAGACAGAAGGGCTACTGAATTAGCTGTGAGAGTACTTGGGTAGTCTGGAAATACATCCTGGTACAGTGCTCCTAATTGCACTGTAACTCTTCTGACAGGTAAATTACTAAGTGTTGGTATTGCATCTTTCTGATCAGTTGACTGTGTTCTCACAAAGGCTTATTTCATCTTTCTTACAATATGCTTGGGAAGGAAAATTGCCATTCTATCATTTTGTGCCAGTTGCTGAAATCTGTTACCCATTTCCTGAAATCAGCTCCCAAGAGGCTTGAGTTGAGGTTTTTCTGCCCTGCAGCAAATACTCAAATGTAAGTTTTCATCTCTCATTCAAAATGAGCTTGAGTAGAAAGAACATGCATTTAAAACAGTAAAGAGAAATGTTAACAAGAACAAGAGACCCAACTACTGGCTAAAATCAATTCATTAGCCACTCCCTTCTTGGCAAGAGAATTTGTTATATGTTTGACTGTCCTTTAACATGCTTACATTTGACTGAGTTTAAATCTGCATTGTTGGGAGTTGGGCCTGGGGTTTTTTTGAGTCAATTTTCAACCAGAATTAGTGTGGTCTGTAGTATTTTGCTTAGGAGGAAAAACACAGGTGAGACACTGGGTATTTGATGCACTCCAAGAATATTTTTCAAAGGATACTCAAGGTCCACCTCCCTTGAACAAAACAGGAAAGAGTTTCTTGGCTCACAGCTTTCACCTTCTTTCCAACCAGAAATTGGCCCAAGACATGCCTCTCCTTTAGCTTTTTGGCAGTACTAGGTTGTGACTATGGCTAACATCCTGCTAGTTCCCCTTGAACTGATGCAAGTTGCCTCCCATGCTCTCCTTTTCCTGCAAGCAAGAGTAAAACCCTTCCTTCCCCTACCACATGTACCTGTTGTTCTAAGCTGTCTGGTTTCATCAAAGATCCTAAATGGGTCTGACTTTTAACCCAAAATGAAGAACAGCTGTTAAACTCACCAGTCGCAAGAATCTTCCACCTAACTCATAGCTGAGTGATACTCCTGATTTACACTACATCTAAGGATTGACTTTAGACTGTGAAGCAGGCTTCTTCATTGCTAGTGGGTCCTTTTGTTGGCTTCAGTGGTTTTCAGGGTAGGTGTTATGCCGTCATTCAAAAGTAGTCTGGAGGTCACCTCCTTCTCCCTCACAGCTCTCAAAATAGATTTAAGTAAGAGTGGTAGCTTCTTTTACCCTTGTCTAGTGTGGGACCTGTGGCTGCTAGATGACAGATAAAACAGACACATTTGCTTTGTTTGCATGCATGAATTGGCTTGTATGAGGTGAAATTGTGTGGAGATTCAACGGTTTATAAAGTTGGTGATTTGCTGTACTTCCTGCCCTGCCCCCTAAAAAGAGAGATTTCATTGTAAAATCTGCATTTGTGTCAGGAATAAATTTGAATGTAGGCCTAAACCTGACTTTAAGCCACTTCCTGAAGATGTATTTTAATGAAAGTGTCTCTCTGAAACTTGGAGGGAAAAAAACCCCAACAAAACCCCCAAACCAGAATCTCGTGTGTCCTAGAGGTCATTTGAGGTTTTCACATTTTATTTCTGCTGTCTCTGAAACTGGTCTCTGATCTAATTTCCTTCCTTACCTGCTCATGGTAGTTTAAATCACTGAAGAATACTAATGGGAATTTATTTCAAGTAAAATATTTGATGAATAGTGAATATGTAAAATTGTCGGTTATTTTAATTGTTTCCTGAGCTTTGTAGAGCCTTAGCCTTCATGAAAATGTAGGAAGAAAGTAGAGGAAATAAGAAAAGCACAGATTTGTACTTTGACCTAAATCACTATTATAATTTCATACTGGCTCTGCCAACTGTAGTTTTCAACTTTTACTGGCCATCTGTAAAATTATCTTATTTAAGTGAAGGGGAGAAGAGATATTGTTGCTTTTATCAAGTATCTTTTTTTTTCTTTCTTCTGTGTCCGCTATTTTTAATTCTCAGCAATATGGCTGTATTTGTCCTCTGACCTATTCACTCCCCCCAAACTTATCTTGATTTATTCTCTCACAGAGACAATAAACTTATTACACTATCCAATTTGTTGAAATTGGCAGGCAAATTCACATCTGTGGGTCTGTGACTATCCTCTTCCCAAGCGCTGCAGAATAGGAGCATGCCCATGTATGGGACTTGGGGCAAGACAAAATTTAATCTGTTACATTCATGTTTTCAGTCCCATTGCACCAAACCCCTGCTCATAACGGTCAAATAACAGCCCATAATAAGGAACAATATATCAAAAAAAATAAATTATCAATGTGATAAGATAAAGGTTTCAGCCAGGTTAAAACTCTGCAGGGAGCATTGCCCTCTCATTTTCCTTGGTTTGGGAGACTCAAGGGTGTTGCTGTGGCCAAAAAAAGGATGTGTTGGAAAGAGGAAGATTGCAGTACCAAACAAATTAAGTTAGCTAGTGAGCAGTCATTCTGGCAGAAATTGACGGTGGAATTTTTGTGAAGGAACTACCTAAAATGCTATATATCCTTCAAAAGTAGGTCTTTGTGAATGCTACCTATAAAGCTTTTGCATGAATGTGTTTGTTTTATGAGACCAGTGATAGTACAGCATTCAAACACTGCAATCAAACTGTAGGGTTTACTTTTTTTGTGCTGCTTCTCTGGGAACTTTTGGATCTCTCTCCCACCGATTTTATGAGGCCTACGGTAATTCTTCATTGCATGTAATAAATCCGATAAATGTATATTTTTCCTGAGCAAAAAGCTATAGGAAGGCCTGTAGATTTTGTAGACTCATGAAGCAGATATCCAGTAAATTTCAGTTTTTTTTTTTTAAACCTGAAGTTGTTGATAAATCTGTCTTCACAGTAGGATCACTGAAATAGTATTTTTCTTCTTGCACTATAAATGAGATAAACCCTCTTCTACTGTTTGCAGAGTATTTATTCAATTGGTAGGTGAATGTATTCATGCAGGTAATTAAAAGAGCTGTTGAGAACAACTGTATCAGTTCTGCTGTGTATTCCTTTGCCAAAATGGCTACCTGCATTTTCATCATATTCTTGCTATTTTAAATGTTTCTTACATGTAAACTAACATTTGTTCACTAGCAAACAAGTAAATAGAAATTGTAAAAATAGTAAAGCGATACAGTTTATTTGTAGAACTATTTGTGAATACTGTTGCTATGTTCATTTAGCTGTATCACTGTGGGATGATATAATCATGCATATTGTACTGGTGAGTCCTCTCCTGATAGTAGAAAACAGTCTGTTGTCAAACAGATGCCATTTACCATTGCATATGGAGTTGGATTTCCTTCTCAATTTAAAAAAAACCAAACCAAACCCCAAAACAAACCAAACCCCAAAACAAAAATCTTTTGAGGACAAGATTTGAGAAGTCCGTTCAATGATCTCCGATACTACTTCATCCAGCTTTTGCTTCTGACAGCCCACCCTAGACATCTGGTTCCACGTAATCTGCACTGTCAGGAACCCCTGGCATGAGGATCCATAGGCCATCTTGGGATAAATCATGAGAGAAGGACCAACACCTTGCAAATGAAGACTGTATTTCATTCAACCCAATGCGTTTTCCAAACCACTGAAGAACAACCCAGAGGATTCAGAGGAGGCTACAGAACAAAAAGCAGCTGATCTTTTTTAGTTTATGGCAATGCTGGGAAGGGAGGCAGGGGGATGAAAGAGAGGACCAGTAGCTGACTAAGTTCTCCCCTAAATCTAGTCAATAATAGAATAAAATACTTCAGTTGGAAGGGAACTACAACAATCATCTAGTCCAACTGCAATATTCACTGGCCACTTTACTAAATAATCTCTTCTCCCGTAAGGACTCTTTAAATGTGCACATGATAGCTAGGCACACACTTCTGTTGCTTGAAAAGCTTGCAGTTTCTCCTGCAGGTAAGCAGAGTCTCAAGTATCTGTAACATTTCTTCATTTACATTTCAGACACTTCTTAACAAAAGCAGCTCAGACAAGTTTATGAAAAGAGCTAAAATAGTTCTTGATTACTACAAAATGTAAAGCATTTCCAAATTCCTAGTCATATTTTGAGAAAATAGATTAAATTGGGCTCTTATTTGACATGCCAACCTTTATCCTGATACAAATATGCGTACCTAAATAATACCACTTTAAGAAATGTTGTTTCAACTCTAAATTATGGCAGACCCCTACTCTAGCAAATGTAACAAGGTTCCCCTATTTTGAGGTAAATTACACTGGAACACTAATTCTCATATCTTACCAGCAAATCAACATGTTTTCTCATCTAATAAGAGAGGAAAGTGCATTATTCATATTCATGGGACTTGAGGAAAGACATGCTTATTTTTTTTTTCCTTTTATCCCCTTATTTATTACCTGAGCAGTATCAGGCCCCACACTAGACATCCTATTTTAAAAAAAATAGAAGCATTAAATTGTGTATTTGTACTGAGCTTATCTTACCGCTGTGTTCTTCTCAGTCAAGTTTTCCGGTTGTGACTCTGCTGCACTTATTGTGTGCCTGTTTAAAGGAAGACAAATTTAAACGTTCTCTAATTCATTGGTCTCATTTGACTAACGAACATGAAGCTTGATAGACACACATCTGATAGTAGTTACAAGACACCAAATCTCTTATGTGCTTGGCTTGCCAATGTATTATTTAGTGAGGCATGGAAGTAAAGTATGCTTTCCGCCATACCTCTGGCTGTGCTGCGTGTGCTCACCTTACACTGCTTAGCAGTGGCAAAGGCTAGAGGCAACAGCTTTTGTTTCAGTGCTCTTTGGCAGGAAACAAAGCACCTTCCAGTAAGGAATAGTTGGTTCTTAAGTACGTAGGTTTGGAGAAAAAGTACAATTGATAAGTCATAAGTCAAACGGATAAGAAAGTACTATGTACATTCAGTATCATTCAGACCACGTAATGATACCACATTCCAATGCAACTGGTTTTCTAAATAATAAACATAATTGCTTTTCAAGGGTTTCATTGTGGACCAAAAGTGCATATTATATATAAATCAAACAGGAAAAAAAGGTAGGATTTTCAAAGATCTGCCTCTCCCCTTCGTTCTGTTTTCGTCTGCTATGTTACAGGGCTGTTACTTTTTCTTTTTTCTCCTCCAATCCCCCCTCTCCCCCTGCCCCTAATCTGTAATCAAATTGTTTAGATAATCTCTAGATGCTTTTGACCTTTCTAGCTATTTTTACCATCAAGGGAATTACTGTAGCATGGGTGCTAGCATTCCAATCTATACTGCTTATTGGCTAGAACAAATTAATTCAAAGAAGGAAATACATATATAATAAATAATTTTAAATCTTAAAACTTGTTAAATGCAGGTAATTTGGCAATTGAGGAAGATACTCCTACTCAGTTTAAAAAAACCCCTCAAACCTTAGAATCTGATGCGTGAGCCAAGCATCTTACAAAGACAACGCTGACATCTCTTTACCTTTTAATAGAGAATGGTAATTGTATGACAAATGCTGAGAAGCATCATTTTCCACTAATGGCAAGCTGTGCATTTCCATCCCTTGTTACGTGTTTGCAGAAAGTCAGACACAAATACTTACAGGCATGTAACTTCCACTTAAAAAGTTCTCTTTCAGCTAATCTTAAGTGCTAGGAAAGTTGTATGGTTATGACATGCCAGCATTTATATTACAAACCATAAATAAATTAAAATGTACTCCTAGTATTTAGCCCTTTATTCAATTCTGACTGTTGCTTCAAAATCCCTTTAAGCAACATGCAGCGCTTCTGACACCAGGTATATGAACAGCAACAGTGAATGTTTACAAATGCTTTTCATGGCCCAGTTTAGAGTTGCAGAATACTTTCAGTTGGCAGGGACCTCTGTAGGTCCTCTAGTCCTACCTCCTTTTTTTTTTTTTTTTCCCTCATATACAGCTGTGTCAACTCCCAATTTACGTGTTTTTTCATTATCTTTGAGAGTCCTCGGTCCACATCTGTCATGATCACACATCGGCAGGTGCCGACTGCAGTAAAGAGGCGCTGCCTTCTGACCTGCCCATCACCACTGTGGGCAAACACAGCTGAATTCCAGGGCTGCTGGGCCACCATCTCCATGGGTGGGCATATGCAAGTCAGCTCAACCAACCTGGCCTCCCAGAACTCCTTTTCCAAAGAGACCAGCCAAGAGCAGGGACAGAACCTGTTCTGTAACCTCTCCCAGAATGACTTGGTGTCCTTAGGGGCACATTTTGGGGTGGACTATTCAGAAGATTAAAAAAAATACCCAAACACAGGCAGCACCTGTTTTTCATTGTTACTCTCAACTACTTGGCTAACTTCAGGTTCTCTCTTATAGACAACTGGGCAGAAGTGTTCAACTAGCTCTGGCATGCCACTCTTGGTTTTCTTTAATTGACACCTCTTTTTTCTTTCTCTCTTTCTGTAGTATAATGGAGACTTCTCTGACTTTCAGGCTAAACCTCCTTGTCCAATAGAATTTTAAAGGACTCTTCCGCTAAGTACAGGGTACACTAAGGGTACCCTCCTGCATCCACTCTTGTGCCATATGTTTTGTAACTCATAAAATTGACATGAAATTTTAATTTGAAAACTGCAGGCTATGAAATGTACAAAATAACAAAGTCATTTAAAATGCCTACAAAATACTGGTTCCTTCCCCCCCATCTTTGAAATAGTAACAGAGCTTATACTGGAACAAAACTTAATGTGCTGCAAGTTGATTATGCATGACCCATGCTTCAGTCTAGTGTTTAATAAAAGGCTGTTAAATCTGTGTGCAGAATGTCCTCTATCCTGCCCTTGACAGTTATTTGTATTTCTATCTAGTGGCACATGGGATTGCCAAATTGCCATGCAGGGGTTTTTTCCCCTCTCAAGTTTGATCATGGCTAAAATGACTACAAGGCAACAGAGAATTAGGCCCTTTGTTTCATGGTGTGTTTTAAACTGAAGGTTCAGAATGCTCATGGTGAATATTGCTGAGCATGAAATCCCTGTCCTGAGGCTCATCCATCTCATTTCTACACCTCCATAATTCTCACCAAATCCCCCAGTTCTGTCCTTGTGAATTAGTATAATGCTCATATATACTTGCAAAGTGTCTCTCATAACTGAACAGTCTAACTGCTGTAACTATAGAGGAATTTATTGCTTTTAGTTTTTGCTTTAGAAAATCTGTTTAAACTTTTTTTTTATTAGAACTATGTTTTAAAATGAGAATTTGCTTGCTTACTATCTGCTTATCATCATTGCTGATAACTCTTACTTAAAGAACAGTGATTGTGAGGCTATTTGATGTACACTACAGTCCTCTAGAAGTGACTTTTTTTGGTTAACCTATTCTTTGTAAATGGGAAATTTGGAGAGAAATTCTATGTAGACCTCTTTGCTCCTATAGAGAGAGAATCGGGTAAAGAAGTCAGAAGTTTGTAATTACAATGACATAACTGGAATTAATAAAGCATGTCCATATCCAGTGCTCATTGGTACATTAAAAGGTGATCCAGAGATGCACACAACCTGTCTACATTAGGGTACCATCTCTCCTATATTTCTATAGAGCTGACAGCTATTAAATGTCCTTGGGAATGCATTGTAGGGGGAGGGCACAGAAAAAAAGGGTTTAGTGTTGAGTTTTAACCAAAGACCTGTTGCTTGAGTTTAATTATTACTGAGTTAGGTGATGTATTTCAGAATAGGATTCTGCTTTTTTCCTACACAGGTAGAGCCAGTGAAATGGAAATAACGATTTTATAACTTTGCACTTCAGCCAGTGTTCTGGGAGCTCTGAATTGCAGCCACATGTAACTGTTACAGCCCCATCTTGGCAGGAATATATGAACCAGCCCAGAAAGCAGTATCATTTTGTGAATGTGTGAACAGAGCAAGCCTTGGCAACATGCGTTAAATGTCTGGGTGAAATTCCCATGATCATGGTGTGATTCACTCAGATTGGATAACTCTTTAATTGGTCAGTTATTTTCAAATGAAAAAATTGCAGCTGGCTAGCTTGTTGGTAAGAATGCGTTATCAGTGTGTTAATAATCATTCCATTATTATAATTCACCTAAAAGAACCCTTATGTGATTTCAAGGGACAGTGGCATCCATTAAAAACACAGCTGATGACAGGGGATGGTCACCCCTCTAACTCTACAGAACAAAGTTCACTGTGCTTAATCACTCACCTTCCATTGTAGAGACAAATATTTAGGATGCCTTAATCATGCTCTTTACGTCTCTCAAGAATGACTGGTGACATGCCATATGACACTCTTTTCAGCATGATGGATTTTTGCATTATACTGCTGTATCTAAGCCAGCGAGGAGCTTCATACTGAGGGATCATGAAACAAGAATATTTCAGTTATGTGTACCATCTTTCTGAGACTATCACGAGAAGGACTTCTGGTCAAGTTCAATACTTGCTTTCTGGGCAATATTAAATTTACCTTTCTTTCTTTTACTTTGATGTGGTACAAAGGGCCATTCTTTTCTTGTACTGTTGTAAATATTATTTTCTTGCTTTGTGGCCTATGTGCATACAGGCAGGGAAAAGCATTTGGGAGGGCGACAGCATGTGGGAGCTTCAGTGTGTTACAGAGTCCTGCATGCTGGAATCAGTCAAGACAGTTGGCATATATAGCCTTGGATGTCCATTTTGACAGTATTAAACAATTTTAAAATGATTGGGTGATTTCAAATTTGATACTATTATGAAACGGAGGTGAGAAAGGTCCCACTTTGCTGAGGGAAGCAGAGATCATACCAAGTGCATGGACAGGCCCTGAGATGACCTAAGCAACTCACAAAAGCTGTGTACAAAGACTAAGACAGGCTAGTCCAAGGTGTACAGGACAACACCTAAGCAATAGAAAAATGAACTGAATGAAGTATTAGTATCAAGACAGACCTTAAAGACAAAGTCAGGAAAGAAGGCAAGTGCTGAAAGGCTGAAGCAGTACTTTGAGATACTCAGTGCACAGACAAAAGGTATATAACCTGACTAGTGTAGTGAGTACACATGGCAAAAGGTACCTGAAACTCATGTTAAGCAAAAAATTAATGATACGAAGAGGGCATATGCATTGTTGACCATGCTTATATTCACAGTCAGATATTTATATCTTAGTTTTGACTAATGTAAAAGGTACATAAGCTGATCCACTTCTGCTGCCACTATGCTTAAACATAGGGAAATATCTTCTGACTTATGAAAAGAATGTAAAATCTTGGTATGGATCACTTCAGAATGGTATCTTCTGAAATAAGACACGCAAGGTTTTTAATTTTTCCTCTCTTTTACACCTAATTAATTTTTTGATCTCTCCAGTAGGGATTTAAGGTGAGAATGAGAAGGCTTGAGAGTGTCCATAGCAGTGATTGGGGTCTTCCTTTGCTCTCTCCTAAGTACAGGAATTTCCCACTGGGAATACTATGAGGGGGAGGGGACTTTTTTTTTTTTTTTTTTTGCTTTTTTTCCTTCACAAAACAGCAGGAGCACTGGAGTAAGATGTATCTTATTTTCAGTGAAGTCTTATGCTCAAGAGGCACAAATAGCTTCTGTGACATTATTATTTCAGTGTGTAAGCAACAGGCCTTACAAAACCACTAAAATAGGGAAGTAAATAAAATGTGAGACATATACGCCTGAACCTGTGCTGTTAGATATACTTACTATGGGACCTCATAGAATAGGATATTGCTGTAAATGTCTGCACACCTCTGTTTAGAAGTGATTGCAAAAGGAGAAAGACAAACAGAAGTAAGCTAAGAAAGATAGAAATACTCTTCTCTGACACATTCTTGCTTATGTACCTCAAAGATTCACTAGTTCATACACTGGAGGATCTAACAAATTATGAAAGTATATAGAAGTGGACCCGAGATGACATTTATACTGAAAAACACTTCTGTCAAAGTTGGCATTCTCCTGGTTGCACCGTAATTTTCCAGACATCTTCAACATCTATTTTTTGAGGGTTCATATAAGATTCTTGCACCTTCTGTGCATTGTGATCAGTACATCTTCATAATTCAGAATGGTTGAACCCTGATTTACAGGTGCTAGATGATTAATTGGGGAGCAGGCATCTTAATAAGAAAGCATAATAAATAAGTTGTTATGGTTTTGAAAATACTGATACTACACTAAGTAGAATGAATAAAAATCCTGTATCTGACATGTGAGGACAGTCTGATATTAGTACACTCAACTATAAATGATATTACAGAAAGATGTAATTTTGCTACTGTGAAGAACAGTAAGGCAAAAACCACTCACATCCACCCTCCACACAAAGAGACTTAAGGAAAATCTCTCTTCTTTCTTTTAGAGAAGAAAAATAGCCGTGGGAGTGGGACCTTTGGGTAGAGTTTTTAGGTTTCAGGTTTGGATAATTTTTTTTTTAAATCTTTAAAACTTAAGAACAAGATCAAATGAAAGCATGCTCTGAGGTTAAAACAGACAGTTGCATGCTCTAAAACCTCCTGAACTCCAAATGCTCATTACACATCCATATATTCTCTGAAGTGCAGTGATTCTTCTGGGTACGCAGAGAATTGAGGAGAATATATGAAGTGTTGTGATGTTTTTCTTTTCCTCTTTTACTCCATTCAAATGCACATCAACTTACACAGTTTTCAGATTGAGTAAATTATGTGTTCTTGTTTTCTAAACCTTTGAAATAATTATTATTTTCAACATATAACTGCAGAGCAAGTCCAGTTGTTTTGTACTAGCAATGGTTTTTCTGAATAAAATTTACTTTAAAGAGTATGATATTAAAGGGCATTCTGAAAGAGAAGCTTCTGAGAAAGTTCAGATAACTCTCATCTGCTCTTCTACTAGATGTGTCAGAAAACTGCAGTCCTATTCCAAAGTAATAAGCTTAACAAAGATAAGCCTTACCATGGAGACTAGAGGCAAGAATTAGGATACTTCAGTCAAGGGACAGGTTTGTAGCCTCAGGATTGGCAAACGCTGACTTGGAAAAACAGCTGTTATTTAAAAGATTTAAGTATTCAGGCTTGCTGACAGCTTTTAGGTTTTAAAGTAGCCTAGAACAGCTTTGGTCTACCGCTTTACCTCTTTTTCAGTCTTACAAATGCAGTTTCTATGGTCTACTTGAAACAGCACTGCAGGCTGCCTTTACCTGCTGCCAGGGTGTTCTGCAAGGAACCTCTGTCTTTGTTCTTCATCTCCATTGGAATTGCAAGAGCACTATCAGAAGGAGATGACAGCATTTAGTATCTCATATAAATAAATCTCTTTTCCTCTACATCAGGAACTGAGCTTGACTGCTTGTTTCTGTCATCTTCTTGTCTTTGGGCTACACTTCTCACCCTGACAGTGGAATAGATTTCATTACTAATAGTAGTAGAAATAAATTGTTTTTCTCCAGGAAAGAGATAGTGCTAATACTGTCTAAACCTCTGAAGACAGAACGAAGCATTTCTTGATACTTTCTCAGATGTACTGCTGAGTAAGCAGGAAAAAAAAAAGAGGAGACATCATCTTTCCAGATTGTTTTTATGAAGCACCTGAAGTCAAAGTTAAGGCAGAGTGAAATACAATATTCTTTTTCAGCTTGTTGTATTTGCATTCAGATGCATTCATATTGTACTGTTCAGTTTTCAGTTATGCGCACAGAGTCAGTAGGTTGTAGGAAATTACTGACTCATGTGAAGGAAACTTGGCAAAATGTTTTCAGGGAGTAATTATGACAAGTTCTATGGGTCAGAGTAACAAGCACATGTAACAGGGCTTTTAGAAGGAAAAATTGAAGGAATGAAGACATTTAAAATACCATTATCAATGAAGATAACAAAAATATGAGTAATTTTTAACCTGGAGGAGTTCTGCTAAGGACTGAACATGACATTACATAACTGAACAGAAAAAGCCATAGCTAAATCAACTCTGAAGAATCCTTGTTCAGTAGGACTTTATAATCCTACAGTGATGAGCTGCTTGGAACAGAGTTAAAATCCTAACATTTAGAGTCAATGAAAAGCATACATCAAGCAATGCTGAGTAAAATACATGCAAATAATTAATTTGTTCTGTTGTTGTTGCTGATCAGTTTTATTTAGCTTTCTCTCTCTCTTCCCATAATATTTCCACTTTCATGGATGAGATATAGGTAAATGGTAAAGAGTAGCACTAGGAAATAAAATATAACTTGCATTTTTATTTATACCTCTTTCTTAATCTATGTTGTGCCCAGAAACATAAGCTTACAAATCCAACAATAAAAAGAGGAAATTAAGTATTCTCAGCTTTCTTTGAACAGTTTGTGGAGCCCTTCTAGTGCATTGTTTTCATTTCTTGTCCCAGCAGAGAGGGGGATTAGACCTTAAAAATAAGGATAGAGTGGTTGAAGAGATTGTCCTTTTTATTGGCTTGCTCTGATTGTTAAATGTGACAATGAGAACTGTAAAATCAATGAAATCCTTTCTTTTATGTCTATCTGAAGAAAACTGTTCCTTCGTTTTATTTAGACATTGGGTAGTCACATTGCTCATGCTGCAACTGCAACTTAGGAATGCACATCTAACATCTCAGGTTGATTCGGTATGAATACTTGTTAAGATGATCTTTCATATCGAAGGACAATGCTTCTTACTGAAAATGTCATTTAAAAGCAGGTTGACTTTTTTGTGCAACTTGAAATACCAACATGAGTAAGAAGTTTTAACAAGGGTTGGGATTTTTGTTTGGTTTTGTTTCGCCTGGAGACTACTCTTGTGAGCCTTGAACTCGCCCACATCCTTGTGGCTAAATGTGTGTGCTACTAACCTGTCTTCACTTTGTCTCTATCCCTGAATTTTTATGCCAAATGAAATTACAAAATTTACCATATCCATGTGATATCTTAGTGCTTCTTCCAACAAGGTTTAATGGTAACTGGCTTTTCTCTAGAACCAGAACAACCCCCCCATCATACCCCTTAAGAGGAATGTTTCCTTGAGCACAAAGGCATCTAGTTTAATTTGTTTCATTACTGAGGCTGCCTGACTGGAAGAGACAAGGTTTGTGGTGTGCACCTTCTAGATGGTGGTGGTGAGATTATTATTTGTTCACTCTCTTCTAGGTCTTTCCATTAAACTTGCTGTGGGAAGAGATTTAAAGATTGAAATGCCACTGCAGTTTCACTTCCCTGCCTCAGTGAAGCATTTTCCCTCCTTTCACCTTCTTCATCATTGAATAGTCTCATCATAAGTGACAGTATATTAGTTATACTGCCTTTGCTGCAATGGAGGACCTGTTTTCCAGTATATGCAGTGATGTAGCATATTGTTTCTGAATGAGTTTAATTTATAAGTTAAGTAGCTGCTTACACTCCTTTCTCAGTTAAGCCTGGTGTTTTCTTATTGTCAAGAAAGGCAATCATAAATTTTGTATTCTGTCTTACAGCAGGACAAAGACTTCCTACCTCTTGACTTAAGAAGAGACATTCTTTTGCGATTACTAATAAAAATGATGGTCAATTGACTTTTGTTAGCTCACCAGAGAAACTTTCATTCTGTATAACCACAAGATAAGTAAGGTGCTGGGAAGAGAGAAGAAGCATGTGCTGTGTGAGCCCTTACAGAGCAGCCTCCCCAGCCTCTGCAAGAAAAGGACAGTGGTAGCAGGAAATGGTAGATCTAGGGCATGACATATGGCTAGGGCCTGCATTAGAAGACATGAGTGCTCTCTGGTCTGCTTACACAGAATGAATATTTCCTTGGGGACTGGGGGCAGAGGCAATAGTGGCCCTATCCTTTCAGCAGCACTTTGGTTTTATGCTTGTTTAACCTGGTCTTGAAATAATATCATAGAATCATAGAATCATTTAGGTTGGAAAAGACCTTTAAGATCATCAAGTCCAACCATCAACCCAACACCACCATGCCCACTAAACCATGTCCTGAAGCGCCTTGTCTACACGTTTTTTGAATACCTCCATGGATGGTGACACTACCACTTCCCTGGCCAGCCTGTTCCAATGCCTATCCACAGTCTTATTGATTTTCCATAAGACCTCCCACCTCACAGTTATGTATCCAATTTACATCTTAATTTTTTTCAGCTGTATTTTCTTACTTCTTGTAATACAGCTTCTAAATATATTATCATTGTTACTTAAATCTGTTTCGTACATGTTGACTGTCAGTTATATATCTTCTCATTCATCCTTTAGCAAGACTACAAGCTGCTAGATATTTTACATTTTTCTCACAAATTAGTTCCTTTCTAAGTCTTCAATGATTTTTCATGTTCCTTTTTGAAATCTCTCCAATATGCTGGTTTCCCCTGTTGGTTTTTTTTTTGGGGGGGAGGGGGGAGGAGAGAGAGAAGAGAAGAGCCTACATTACTCTTTGATACTTTGTATCCATTTCTGAATAGAAAAATTGTCTGATGCATGACTCAGTGCAGTGACTATATAGGCTTGAGTTTAAATTGCTTGGATGACTGAACTCATTGCTGTGTGCAGAGGTTCACAATCTGCTTATTGGCATTTTTACTGCCAGTCCATGGGATTTTTGCTTTCAAGTCCTGCTCTGCATTTGCTTTCACAGAGGAAAAATATTTTACAAGAAAGTGATAAGTTTTCTGCAGTGTGTTAATAACCACAGTGGAGCCAGTGGTCCTGCCAGGATTCAGAATTCTTTTAAAATTCAAGGACTGTTGTTTAGGGTGCATAGGGACATCATTTCAGACATTGGCATTACTTTTGGTATTCAAAAGAAACCTTAAAAATCATCCAAGAATTGTTTAATATCAGGATTGGGATTTTTAGTGTGCATCTGATTAATTTATCTCAGAGCTTCTCTTCTGGCCCTTCCTTGTCTTCCCAAGCCATACGGAGCAGCATTATATAACAGTATCGTTCTGGGGCAGCTGTACTTGGAGTGTGTCTCCTAAACCTTGTCCCTACCACAGTGCCTATTTTATATATTTATTGCTACATAGCTATTACTATGAAAAATAAAATATTGTTGGGATTCACACAAACCTATTACAGAATACTTACAAATTGTTTCATTGTTTTCTCTAACAAAGTTTAAGTTCAGAATGCTTTTCCAACAAGGGGACTAAGAGGAAAAATACTAATAAGGAAAGACTAATAATTCTGTAAGTATGTCTTTCCTTTTAGCTCAAGGCATCTTGTTACCCATCTAAGTCATTCACAGGCTGGGATGTGTAGCTACCTGAGGATTGTGGCAGGGAGAATACACCAGAGCATTTCTCTTAAGAACTTTTAAATAGAAGTCTGGCTTATGTAACAGAATAGAGCTTTTAAAAGAGAAAAAAAGCTAAGGCATCAGTATGCAATATTTTCAGGTGAATTTGGAAATTTTTGTTATGTACTCCTACTCCTGTATTTGTGTGACCAACATTTGCCCTATAAGGGGCATAGTCCAAACTGGCAATGAAGGAAGTGCAGATTTTATATGAAAGAACCCTACCAGCTTACCCAGAGTATACTAGATCTGGAAGGCCCTTCCCCTGCTTACACAGGGCTCCACCATTTTATGGCAGGGGGCCACCTTTTTGTTCCGCCTCATAAGCCACGTCTCTACCGGTGACTGGCTGGCAAGAGCGGCTGCCCCTACCCACCCAGGCATCAGCGTGTCAGGAGAGGCAGCCCCAGTCCCAGCGAACCGGGAGGCTGCCACTTTTGGCAGCGTCATTCCCCACGTGGCTTTGAGCGGTGCAGAAGGCTTTTTCTTTAAGGACTGTTTGGTTTTTAATGTACACTATCCAGTCAGACTGGGACGGAGACTGATTTGGCTAAGGGTTTTGGTATAAATGACATATCCTGCCTTTAAGAACTAAACCATGAAGGCCCTGGGAACAGAGCACCTCGTCCCCTCCCATGCATCCAGGCCCCAGCGCCTCAGGCTAAAGCCATCTGTTACCTACGTCTCCCAAAACATCCACATCTGCAAAGCTGCTGGGAAGCTGGGATTCTTGTCAGCCCAGAACTTCTCTGCTTTTAAATGCAGAGAGTTTGAGTCGTTTAAAATTAGTTCAGTGAAACTGCAATCAAATCCATTTATATCTGTCTGAATAAGTATTTTGTTTGCCAGGCTTGACAGCAGTTGGGCCACTTACAGTGTATGTGCCCAAATCCTCTAGGAGCAGAGTGTTTGATTATAAGCTCTCTGTCCTGGAGACTGTGTTTCTGTAATGTTTGTAAAGAGCCTGATGCAAAAGTGCTGTAAGTCTCCTTGGAGCTTCTGGAATTTGCTGTTGCTTTTTTTTTTTTAAATTAAATCATAAAATGCGACTGATGAAATGTGAAATCCAGGGACCTGTCTTTTTACAGGCATTGTTATTCAACTTATTATTCATGATGTAAACATGACATTAGCATGTGGCTGCTAAAGAAAATTCTGGTTAGTTTCATATGAGGGAGATGCACAAACCGAAAAAAATTGCCTGGAGTATCTGTTTTCCATTTTATCAATGGATAGGTAGTGTCCATGTTTTTCATATTTGTCACATTAGGGAAATTCTTACATAAAAGAAAAAAACTGAAAACTGGTCATGTGTAGAGTCTTTTCAAGGAAAAAAGAATTCTCAATTTGAGCTCCTGTATTTAGATAGTTTAGTGGGAGGGAAGGACAGCATAGAATAAATCCAAAATTTGACTTTAATATGCCTTAAGGGAAAAAACACTGAGGAAAAGAGGGGGGGTTTAGTTAAAAAATAGGAATCATAAGATTCTGTGTGCCACAGCAACATTTTTTAATAATGCTGCTGTTATTGACATTAGTAACTGCCATACAGTGATAAGAAATAGAATGTTATACTGGTCTGGTAGAGTTGTGTATATCATACATTATGCTCTGTGCATAAGCCCCTCTTCTTCTTGTGTGCTCATTGTGCACTGGACTTAACATTCTCAGCAACAGGTTTATGTTAATCACATGAGGTGTAACAGGTGCTTTTTAAAGTAAAACTTTATAAAATTATATTTCTAAATTACAGTGCTTTAATTTTTGTGACATGTCTCATTTTTCAGAGACTCCAGGAATTCTCTGAAATAGCTCCCAGAGTTGTTAAAGGTGAGAGACATCCTTCAGGCAACTGTATTGTAATACAGATTTCTGATGGTGTCCTTCAGCTCTAACATCAGCAGATCACTTGAGATGTCAGCAATATGTATGTTTTCTGTGTGAGACCGCAAAATCTCAGGACTTTGAGGCTCCTTAAATGCTTGAAATTTAACTCCATCAGTAAAATGTTGATCCAGTTATGTATGCAATAGTAGTATTGCTAGAATCTACTTATTTACAGCTCTGTGCTGTTGTTCTCTTCACTTGCTAATCCTTCAGTGGTGAAGATGCAGCCTTCTTGCTAAAGAACATTCATGTTTCAGCCTGATTAAAATTTTTAAAATATTCGTGAAAGAGACACAGAAATTTTGCTGACACTGTTTTTAGAAGAACTAAATGCTCTGAAGCACATATTGAATTGTACGTGATTGCTGTGGTAGAAAAAAGCCACCTGGAGACTTCTTTTTTTCTGGGCTCCATGACAAATTTTACGTCCATCTGCACTTTAGTCTCACAAGAACATAAATATCAAACTATTCTAACTTTCACCTAGCTGGAAAATGTGTACTTTATGAGAAGAATGACATTATTTAACAGTACTGTATTCATAGGTTATGGATCTCATGTGGATAATAAGCTTGAACCCTACACTGTATCCCGTATTACATTATTGAAAAACTTGTCTTCTAGAAAAGTTTTTAGATTGTGTCCTTGCTTGATGAAGAACTCAAAAAAAGGAAAAGTTTCACTTCACATATGCATGTAGGTAATACTTAAGAGTCACCTGGATTTAGAAATTATGGGTTTGTTTCTATTGGAATATTAATTACCTATTTATCCACATAGAGCTCAATATAATTTCAGGGTAGTGAGAAGAAAACATTCTGTCTTCTGGTCAGCATTATTCATCCTTACTTCACCAACAGAGTCATTAGCTCTGGGGGTTGTATCGGTGTCAACAAGGAAAGTGTTTCTTTGTAATACAAAAAGCAAAGCCAAACCATCTTGTCTGGCAAAATGATACTAGCTGGAGAAAAATAAGTAATTTAGGAAAATACAGTTTAACAAGGAGGGGAACAAAAAGTGAAAAGGACAATAGGAACTGTTCATATATGGAAAATAGGGACCAAGAAGAGAAAGTCAATTAATGAGTTAAAAGACAGGCAGCTGTCAGTCCTGTGAGATTCTATGTTTTCTCTTACATGCTAGCTTCTTGTGAACAGCAAAGAATGGTAGGGCTAAAGTATATGCCTGTTTAGAAAGTTGAATGCATTTTCAGTGCAGAGATAAAATATGTTGTTGTCTCCCCCACTTCCCCCCGAAGCAAAACAAACACTAAATTACAGAAATGCGTCAGCAAAATCTTACTGTCAGCATTCTAGGAGTCATGACTTTCTGCTCCTCTTGCTGCAGTTCAGACCTTTTACTCATTGCCTAGGAAAAATAATGTGTGGCAATCTCATTAGTTCTTGTGTTATCTTTTCTCCTTCCAGATGTTCCTATCTACCTACAAGTTCAACGTAAAATCCTCCTGTCCAGCTCTAGTTGCATTTTACCTTTGCTGATATCAAGCTGAGTGGTTCTTCTCCAGTCTCTGCTTCTATAATAATGACTCTCCTGAGTTTACTTTGAGTGTATTTTAACTGTCCTTTAAAAACAGAAATCATGTAAAAGCCTGAAACAAAAGCTCCCCCTCTCAGGATATTTTGTCTCTTCAAAAGTAGGTCAAGATATTTTCCTTCATTCTGGTCTAAAGAAGATAATAATTAAAGGAGTCTAAATACTGTATTAATGCAATGGTAAGAACTCAGATTGCCTTTGAAAGCCAGAAAGTTCAAAATGTATGATTCTTAGGATAGTAATGTTATTATATACGTAAAGGTAGAGTTGTATCACACAGCAGAAAGTAATGTCACGTCAAGGTCATTGGAGTGTATATTTGAGAAATAAGTATTTCTGATTTATTTCATATAACTCTGCAGTCTTAATGTATCATTAATACAGATTTTCACCTTTAAGCTCTCCAGTTTTTAATAAATTGAATAGGAAAGGGCTAAAAGACGCCATTATGTTTCATGAAGGGCTTAGGGCAGCCTTAAATGCGTGTATGGAATTAAGTGTAGAAGAAACTCATTTTATCTATCCTTATTAAGTATTTCTAATGGATTTGTCGGTCTAATATAAGTCAGTGTGATTAAGTAGCATTAATAATGTCTTAAAGGGTCTTTTTTCTTTTTTTTGCTAGTCTTTGATTTCAGTTCATCTGTACAGTAAGAATGCTGCTTGGGTAGGTATTTCAAATACTGCCTCTTTTACATCCTTTATTCTTTCTTAATTGTCCTTCATGTCAGCAAATAAAAATTCTAATAACTTGATTTATTTTTTTTTACATTATCCCTGTTTAATTTAACCCTCTTGTAACGGTTTCAGGATGAGATCTTGGACTTTACTTTGGCTTCTCCATCCACATAACTTTTTCTGGATAATAACTATCTTACATAAGTTTTGAAACAAGACCCTGAAAATTCTGGCTCTTGAAAATTCAGGATTTTTATTAAAAAGAAAGGATGTTGAGGCTGACTCCAGAGACAGGAAACCAGAATCATGTGAAAGTGATAGCCCAGATCTTCCTGTGCTTGATATGTGGATTTTCATCTGTTGTAGGAACTGCATTTTCCCTGCAATGTTAGCGTTGCCCTCAGTGTGATAGCAGTGTTTTGCTTTGTGCATCACGGCAGCGTGTGTTAGAGTGGCCAGTCTCTAAGGTAAAGAAGTTCTGTCTTCTGGTCAGCAGAAGGGGAAATGCATTTCTTGTTGTTTCATAAGCAGATCATCTAGGGTAGATTCAGAACAGTTTTAGTTTTCTGGCAAGGAACAATCCTGTCTAATCACTACAGACTTGCTGGGTGATTGGGACTGTGCCTGACCCTGACCATCATCTCTGGCCCTGACCTGGACTTGCTACTTTACATCCTGGCTCTCGTTGCTGAAGTTGCTCGTGCCAGCCTTATTACTGCATTTGTTCCCAGCTCGCCTTCCCTTGCTGAGCAGCTGCACCTCGATGCTCCCTGACATACTCTGTGCATGTTTTTCACTCTTTTCTCCTTCCCTTCTCTAATTATTGCCCTTTTTGTCATACTGCTTCATAACTCCTTCACTTTCTCTTCTACTTGCCAGGGAAGGATATTAAGCTCCTTCAAAGGAAAAGGGAGTCTGTTGGTGGAATGTAGTACCTGAGACTGCTACTTGCCCCATGAGGAGGATACAGCATAGTGTATGTTTCAGCTTAAAAGAACAGAAGTGGACTGTATTTCCTAAGAATTTCTTCTGCCTGCTTTCTTTCTGTGTGTGCATGTTCTTGATAAGCATCTTATCTAAAGAGAACTATGGAGCATGGCAGACACTTTATGTTTTTTTGTCATGTGGCAGAGGTATATAAGCAACAAAATAGAGCATGTTTACAAGTGGATCTTGACCTGAAACAGCAGAGTTTTCCAGGGAACCAGTCTAGGTGAGGGCTGATTCTTCACGTACACTTGGAAAACACCGAACTCTCAGTTCTTATTGCTGTAGTTATGAAGTACACCAGTGGGTACCCAACCGAAGAGTGTGCAGAACTGGAGAAGACTAATTCAAGCTTTGCTTATGAAGGTGTATTAGTAATAGTTTTAGGCAAGCAATTTATGAACACTTACTCAGAAATTAAATCAATATCTAAATAAGTCTTGCTGAAATGAGCATTTGCTTAAATGGTGTGATTACCTTGCAGATAATGGAAGGCACCAGCACGCTCTATCTACATAGGAATAATTGTTGCTATATTTCTTTTTCTATGTGCAATTATTAAACTCAGAAAGCATTGGTCTTTTTGCCTCTTAGCCTGTGCTGACAGTGAAGATGTTCTAGACATCTGTGAGATGATTCTCTTAAAGCTAGCTTAGCAACCAGCACGGTGAGTGTAGTCTGCGTGAAGTGCTTTGCTGCCACAAACAGATCATATCTTCTAATGTAGCATGCTTTAGAAGAAACATGGCTTCAATTCTTCCCCTGTAGAACAGGAATAATGTTCATTCCCAATCACATGTTGGAAGTGGCACTGTGAGGATTAACCAGTTAATGTTTCTACAATACTCTGGTGTTGAAGGGGATAACACCTGTACATAATGTTATTGATTGATAGGTGTGGTTCCAAGCTACAACTAATGGCAAAGGACAGTTGTTATTCCCACATTGCCATTAGGGATGAATATATTATTTTAACATGTCCTCCACCCACAGAAATTTTTCAGTCTCTTTTAATTTTCATGGAGACCGGCGTTTTACTAACAGCTTTTTAGGAAAATTGAGAGCATTGAGTAAAAAGAAGCTTGGTGCAAAGAATCATATTGCATTGCCAGCCACGTAGCATCAATATTGCAAGTTAGAAAACAATCTAGCTGTTAAGGGGTTAAAAAAGAAAGTAAGCATCTATTTGAAGGATGCAGTATGTACCATAATTATTATACATAACTGCCAGTCTCCAAGCCAAGAAGTGTCCCTACCACCTACTCAAAAGAAGACAATGAAGGAAGAAGACAGAGTCTGCACGCTAATTTACATGAGGGGGAAAGAAGAAAGAACCAATCATTAAGGAAAATAACAATGAATATGTATTAGTTAAGTGTATAAATGTGAGAATTTTTGAGACAAGGGTGTGCTATCTTGAGACAGGCACCCATTCATGTGCATCAATGAAATTAGTTTGAAAATACCTCGACTCTGTGTGTTATTGGCTTGCACACCAGGCAAAAGAACCCCGTTTGTGGAACAAGAGTTTGAGTAAGCTTAAAGCTCAAACATGGTGATTTAGGGGGCCACCTAATCTTTTCCTTATTAATATTTGTCCTTTGAATGAAGATAACTTGAAAATTCACAGTAATGAAGATCACCTGTATTAATTCCAATATCAAATTCCCATATTCTCAAAAAGCAAAGGGCTTGGAAAATCTTGGAAACTGCAGCAGGAAAAGAGATTGAATGAGCAAAAAGTAGAATACATGATAACTAATGGGGCAAGACTGAGCAAAAAAAAGAGAACATTTCAGCTTTGCAGTCCCATTTTATTCTCAGACTAGTTTAATGCCAAACCACTATAGTTTAGAGCAGTCTTGGAGATATTCTAAAGTCTTCCAACTGGCCTCTAAATAGCTGCCTGCCAACAGAGAAGAGAGAAAGCCCAGCAGTGCCCCTTGTGCTTCCTGTAGTGGGGCAGGGAACTGGAGTAAAAGTGCCAGCTTTGTGTTTGCCAGAGGGGCTCTGTACCAGTTCTGCAGTCATAAGGAAGTTCTCAGCTGGGGAAATTGAGTTGGTTTCTGGTCTCAATGTGGCCAGAGCAACACAAAGAGATCCAGACAAACTGAAGAGAGTGAGCTTTTTATTCTTGTATATAAATATATTTGATGCATTTTGTGCTATCTTGTTGGGAAGTAAATCCAGGCATGTGCAGAAAGGAGCTGGTCCAATACAACTTTATTGCCAGAGCTCCAGCAGCTTGCTTAATTCTGTGTAATATTTTATGAGTTACTGACAAATTCATTGGTGGGGTTGTCAGGCTAACCATATGGTTGCTTTATAGGAATGTACCAGTTTATTTGTTGGACTGAATTTTTGATTGATTAAGACATTATCAGTTAGCTGAGCTTTGAGTTTAGTTATCTCAGAAACTGCTCTTTACTAGAGCAGCCTCCAGGTTTGCAGTGACAAAGACATGAAATGAACTTAAGCTCAGGAATTTACCTTAAAAGTATCAAGTGAACAGCTGTGCTAGATCACTGTGGAGATTTCACTCATCTCCCTGGTGAATATGCCAAGTGGGACGATGTTGCAGGGTACTCCAGAGATATTAGAGACTTGGCTTCAGGTTTAATGTGTTTTGCTTTATCCTCCTTCTGTAGTAGTACATAGAAGACATCATTTATGCAGTCTGTCAAAAAAACATAGTGGATTTATTTTGATTGTCTGATGTGATGCCTCTATAGTTCCTCCAACTTAGCAGCATTACTGTTCTGGCTACCAATTTAGATTCCTTGTAGGAAAGGAGGATCAAAGACTTTTATACCACAGCTTTTCCTCTTGGTCCCTACCCATTCTGGCACTCAGGCTATAGAGCAAAAACAGAAGTGATGAAGACCTTGTGCTTGTTCTGTGGCTGCAAGGGATTGCCTTTTGCCCTTCTTCTTCTCTCCTCTCTGGTGTGTTTTGTAGGCATTTGAGGGCTGCTGCAAGTTATATTATTTTTCCCTATCCGTTTGGACCCTAAGAGAGAGAGAGAGGACCATCTGCATGGTAGTTACCAAGAATAATTTTTATGTGATTTGAGACCCCCGTGCCCTCTGATATCTATGGCGTTTGTGAACCTGGGCAAGCCATCTGGGCAAGGCTTTATATTTAACTATTTCATGAGCAGCAACAGCTTTTCCATCAGTTATGGTGTTCTGTAAACTCAGTGCCTATTGCCTTTTTGTCATCTGAGTAAATATGCACATGGCATTGGATTCTACTGTATTTAAGGATGTTTTGAGCTCCAGTGTTGATTAATTGTAGGCAGGTACTACTTCAATATCATAATGAAAATGAAAGTTATTTTTACAAGATACAGTGGAAATCTTGGACAGCTGAGGTGTATTTAAGATAAAAGGTGGTTTGAGTTAGCTATACTAGAAGTACTGTAAGAATCTACTAAAGTAGAAAATACTGTTTATATGAGTGAACTATTGCCTGGCTTTGGCAATGCAAAAACATCAGTAAGATGTATACTGTGAAGTTAGATAGTATGTCACTTGCCAAATGTCACTTGGCACTCTTGAAAATGCTTGAAGATCTGCTGATTTATTAATATATTGTCTGCTGCTGTTTATATGATCAGTTGCCTGCTCTCCTTGAATGTCTAACAGCCCTCTGGGAATTAATGCTATATTTTTACTCATGCTAATCAAAAGTTGGTATACAAAGTATTTCTGCTGTCAAGGGAGCTATATCAAACAAGAAACACTGCACATGATGACCTGTCTGTGAATCAGCTTCGGTGTGACATCTCTCTTTTTGCTTGTTCCTCTTATTTTTCTCTTTCTATAACAGTAAACATCACAAAGCAATTCTTCAATTAATTATTATTTTAAAGCTGAAACAGGAAGTAAATGTGCATTCTGAAAGCAAGGACAAGAGGCACCTTTCTGTAATTCCTCATCTGAAATTTTGACACTTTTCTGGTTAGGATACTTTTTTATAGGCACGCAACAGACTGCAGTTATTTTGTGTATGGAAAATTAATTGTTAATTCCCTGCTTCATGGTGCTAATTATTAAAGCCCAAGTACTGCTTTTTAGCATGTTGTTTGTCCTCCAATTACTGCTCAGAAGCTGAAGTGTCTTGGATAATTAGCTTAATTCTTCTTTGATTGTTGGGTCAAGACAATTAAAATCTTTAAAAAAAAAAATTAAGTATATGTAGCTCTGTCTCTCATAAGATGTCCCAATATAGTAAATTTTTCACTTATTTTTCTATCCTTATAAGATGATAAAGTGAGCAATCCATTGTACATAAAAATGTCAATCTACCAGCTAAATAAAAGAATGTATATTTTAACAATGTGGTGATTTTGAATGAGAAATGGCATTAAAAAGAAGATTAAAATACCTCTAGAAACACAGAACGATTTTGTTCTCTGGTAAATAAAATTGCCAATTTTCTAATTGCAAAAAAACCCCAAGCACCCATCAACAAAACAACCAAAAACCCAAACCAAAACAAAGCCCCCAAAACCCCAAACCCAAAAAAGCCCCAAGCCCCAAACTACTAGAAATGTGAACAGAAATATTTCTTTTTAAATAGCTCCAAGATAATTGTGTCCCAAGAGAAATAAAGTTGCACGTGACACTGGAAAACCTTGTGGTCTGAGCTAAAAACCATGAAGGAGAGAGTCAATGGAGATCTATAGAAAAATGCCACTTCTTGTACATGACCTATTGGCCCGGGCCAAGAAGCCTTACTGGAAAACTCTTCTTCTTCTGTAGAAAAAAAAGGAAGATGGAAGCTCAGTATGACCTCTGCAAGAACAAGGTATGGCTTCTAACAAGATGTATCTGACAAAACAAAGTGGTAAACATTTAATACTATGCATGCATCTGGGTGTGTGAGAGAAACTCGCACAAATATTCACATAAATAAAATGAATATTTGATATGCATGTACATGTATGTTTGTATATGCATGTGTGCCTGTATGTTTTGTGTATAAAAGCAGATCGTTTTAGGCAATTGGAAAAAATGAAAAATAATAGATGATCTGATGTATCTGTAGGAAATGTATAGGGAAATTAATGGAAGAGGAAGTAAAAGTTTAGATCTATTCCACTTATCTGCTTAAAATTCACCAAGATACGAAGTTATTATTTGGCAAATTTAAAAAAGAGTCACTACAAGCAGGGTAGCTGATAATTTAGGTATCCGATAAATTATGAGAGATTTGTTACAGTTGTGCTGATCTCTAGGCTGATTTCCTGCTTCTGTGTGAATCTATCAGGAGGGTAAAAAAGCTATTTAGGTAGGTAGAGGAGATACAGATGGAAAATGGGATTAGGGAGCAATGAAGGTATCATGACTCACCCATTCTCAATGAGGTCTTACAGCAGGAGTTATATGCTAGGGGCACATCACATTGGAACTCACCTGTAAAGAACAAAGACATTTATCAGAAAGAAAAACTGAGTCTAGAATGCAGTTTCTAAAACTGTTGTTGAAACATTTTAATGTGTGGGATTCCCAAAGTCTTTCATATTCATTAATAATAGAAGCTGGGGCACACTAAGAGGCAGCTTGAAACTACCATGCATAAAAATCTTGGGATTGTTAGCTTTTCTATTTACATCTTCTATAAAAATGAAATGTGCAAGATGTTTGCTTATGCATTCAACCTAAAATTGGCTCTTGTTTGTAGGTGCTTTCCATCTCTTACTACCAAAATATAAGTTCATCTCATCTTCCATATTATATCAACAACTTAAATATTTCTTGCAGTTACTGAATAGACTTGTGTTCAATTTGTCTTATACTGTTGATGTATGATGTGATTAATGGTGATCCTGAGAGCAGCATTATGAGGTTAAATTCAGGTTTAAATATATTTGCTTCTTTTTTGTTCTGTTTTTGAATCACAAGTATGTCCAACAGTTTGGGTTTAAGTCTCTGAAAGGAAGGGAAGGGAAGGGCAGGACCTTTGGAACACTTCTTTGGGACCCAGCTAAGTTGTTTAGCAATGAAATTTGACTTTAGAGACAGAAGGCGAGTTATAGGAACTTGTCATTGTAGCACTATGTGGAATAAAAATTTACTTTCTCATACAGAAGTTATCAGTTTATAGCCTGAAATATATTTTCCCTTCATATGTGGCTATATTCAAGCAACCAGTGTTTGTGTAGCTTAGCAATTTGGTAAACTCCAGTGAAAAGAGAAGCACTTTAAAGTGCCGCATGAAACAATGCATTGGAAGACATGTTATTTAGCTCAGTGACTCAGCTTTGGTAGGATTTGGTAAGATGGCAACTCATTTTATATATAATTCATTTTGTACCTCAGGTGGCTGAACTGTCTTGTCCCACTAATGGTACCTTAATTAGACATTTCCATTACAAAAAATCTACCTATAGTTTTACAAGCATTGTGTTTTAATTTGTCTTTGAAGACAAATACACATCCCGATTATTACATCAAATAAGGACCGGCTGAGTGACTCATACGAAAAATAAAATGCTGTAACTTGAATCTTAACACTCACTTCTAAAAATCTTCCTTTTGAAATATACCGCAGATTAGGTGGGTGTTGTATTAATCTCTGGTAATCAGCTTGCTTTTTAATATGTAGTTTTGCTAATGTGTTATATTTGTAAATATAAATTATTTCATTTGAGCCAAGGTTTATTTTAGATTATATATCCAATTTTTCGTTCTGAGGCAAGCCACACTTTGGGTTTCTGGTTTCCTTTCTTTTTAAAGGCATGGTGCTTAAAGGTATGTGATCATTAGATATAATATCTGTTAATTCAGAAACAAACCTCAAGGATTCCAGATGGTCAGCACACTCCCTGACACCAGAAAATATGAAGAAATATAGTTCGTATGGTTTTTTTAATCACTAAGCTTAAAAAGAAGAGAGGTATTTTCTTAGATTTTTCTACTGAAGAAGCAAAGCTCAATGATTTTGCAAATAATTATAAAGCAAATACTACAATTAAACTATGGAAATTTAGAATGCACACTTTGATTTGAAATGCAAGATAGTAAAATTACACCACTTGCATGCAGACACCTGCATAATATGAATAACTTATATTGCCATAAACAGATGTTGGATGTGTTGATGGAATCATGCCTTCAGAAAAACTCATAACCAGATAATGAAGGATATCTTTACTTTCTGCTTTCCCAGAGTTATATCATAAACATCCAGGAAGATGTTTCAAATCCAGAAAAATTTGCTTTGAAAATGAAGTTACTTTTTTTTTTTTTTTTTTTTTAATAATATATTAGTTCCTTTTATCATCATTGTGCGCCTGGCCTGAAAGGGGAAATGCAGGGTAACAAATGTGCCACGTCCATGTGTAGCTTGCAGTCATGTACAAGTACAAATCTTGAGCTCTCTGGAGCACAGGAATTTCTTTTACAACGTGTAGTATCAGGCCATTTCCATATGCCTCTTTGGTCTTGTGCTCAAAAGAATTTCAGAATAGTTTTCAAAATAATTTTTTCTTTTGAGCACAAGAAGACCAAAGGGGCACATGGAAATGGCCTTACACTACGTGTTGAGGTGGGCTATGCGCAATGCATTTCTAGAGGTGTAGCAGCATTGATACACTTTTGATGACAGTTTAGTGTGCATGTGGAAATAGGAAGTGAAATAATACTGCATGTTGCCTCATAAGGCAGAGATAACAGTTACAGGGAGCAGGTGCAGGACAGAAGAAGCTGTCCATCACTATGCTGTCCTGTTTATTTCTGAATGAACTTGTGAATATACTATCATGACCACATCTTCAGTGTTGCTATAGACTGCACAGGGAGAAAAAAATCACGGTTTAGTTAATTCATTAGACCCAGTTGTCCATGGTTTGGGAGATAGAGAAGCTATTAGAGGTTGAAAAAACTTATTTCCTGGTATATGTAGCTTTCTTAGAGTGGGACAAATTACTTGATTCATTATGGCTCCTAGTAGTTCATTTTCTTCAAAAGGGGTCATTATATGGTTATCCATGAGTCAGGCCATGTGTTCTTTAATGGGTCAGACATGCTCATGATCTCCAAAATTTCTGCTTTGTTGATCAGGCTGAACTCTTCTGAAGGCAAAAGTGCAAGGATGTTGCTCCAACATTCAAGGCAGCTTATCTAGCTTCTGTGAGGCTCACTTGCAGATCTAAAGGGCTCACTGCACTTACCTTCCAGTGCAGTATCAATACTGGCACAACAGAGGCT
The DNA here is from genome assembly GCF_964188355.1 of Buteo buteo. NCBI lineage: Eukaryota > Metazoa > Chordata > Aves > Accipitriformes > Accipitridae > Buteo > Buteo buteo. The sequence continues at coordinate 32,923,108 of NC_134175.1, forward strand.
AGAGAAGTGTCAGTCATTATAAAGAACATTTTGTCCATGCAGTAGTTTGTGTGTACGTTCTGAAATAGTGATAATTTTCTAGTGCTACTATTTTTGCCTACAGTGCACTATTGTACACAAACAATTTTAGTCACTCTCACAGTCTGTAACTATTCAAAATACTGGTTTTGTTCCTACTTTGGTGCTGTCTTAGTGGCATTAGCTTTTCTCTGCTGTAGCAGAATGAAAGGATTCATTAAAAATTTGCTATTTTATTCTGATCAAAACTGGTATAGCAGTAGACATATAATTTCTTTTAATACTAAAATAGTCAAATAGTTAAATTACTGTGAAAATATTAGGTTTTTTAATGTTAATTATGCAGAAACAGGTTCAGCATAACATAGATCATGTCTGTTGTTTCTCTTGTATTTTAAGACCAGTTCTTAAAGCCTTATGCTCCCTTTAACTAGACAATACTTTTTTTTCTAGCACTATTCAGTGTTTGGTGTTGGCTCAGTGATAAACCTATCACTTATGTATGTAGTAACTTGGCTGTTACTACCTACATTTATAAACACTGCTCTACCACAACACAGTCCTACCAGGTGTTTTGTATTTTGGAGTTATTTTGCTACACCTACGGAATATTTAAAATCTTAGTCCCCTACATGATGGTGCAATTAAAAAAACAACTAACAAAATTTACTATTTTACCCTCTTCGTCTTGTATTTTTTGAGTTGTTGCTGGTCACTGCACAAAAAAAAAGTTCTGTCTAAAGCTCCAGCCTAAAGTTTGACATTGGCTACAGATTGCCCTCAGATTCCAGTGTTAAATTTTTATCCATATATTATGACATATGACTTATAAAATTATTTAAAACTGTAGTTAAGCAGTTGAATAAATCCTTAGTCAAACAGGTTCAGTTCTTGCTAAAAATTTTTTTTTTAAATATCTTTAAAGACCATTTCCTTTCCTTCTCTCCAGTCTTCCTTGGTCATCTTTTGGCCACTGTGTGAAGCAGAAAAATAAACTTGACATACCTTTCATTTGATCCAGGGCAGTTCTAGGATTTGTCAGTATTCTGGATCTCTCCTGCTCTTTTCGTTTGGCAAATGGTAGGTTTTCAAGGCTTTTTTTCAGTATTTACTCATTGGATGTCAGGAATACATGTAACGCATGTTGTGCATGAAGTGAGAACGGGTTCAATGATCATCTTGTCCAACTTTTTTAATACCCATTTTCTATCTCAAGGGCTGAACTTAGAACACTTCTGGCTTGGCCTGATGATACTTACAAGTTACAAGTAAATAGCATGTAACTGGCCTTTGAAAGTATGGTTGTTTTTGTATTTATGCCATCCAGTCAGTATTTTTGGTTCAGTAACAGTGCAGTCAAATTTAAGTTAAAAACAAATGAGTTCACAAATTTAAAAGGCAGAAAAAAGTCATCAGCTTTTAACAAGAATCAGAAAGTAGAAACCCTGCACTGTAACAAAAGAGATGGGTATAAATGTTTAAACAGAACCATTACAAAGAAATGAAACATTGTTTACATTATGAAGGAGAAGTAGTTCTGTGATTAATGGAGTTTACAGCACATACCTTTGTAACAGAAGACCTGCACTGACATCATACTCATTGACACAATAGTCGTTACATAATGAAACAACATAAAATGATACCAGAAAAAGGTTTACACCAAAAATATACAAAATTCAGTTACAATTTATTTTAGATCATATACAACATATATTCTTATGGAAAAACCCTTTAGTTATTTTGTCTGCACAGCAACTGTAAAATGGGAAGCATCAGAAGATAATACAGTTTTCTTATCTAATTAATCTAGAAATCAGAGAGTCCTTCAAACTAAATTTTCAAGGGACCACGAGCTCCCAACAAGAAGACAAGATGAGAAAGTAATTGTTTGTAATTGCTGCTTCATTTGAATCTCTAGGAATAATTTTTACCTTCTTGAGATATACTTTTGTATGCCAGTGTTCAGAAAGCTTGGTACATCAGAAAATATGTATTGTATCCAAAAATGTACATGCTCTACTGGAAAGAGTCTACCCTGCAATTTCTCTCTTGTTGAACAAATTCCTGCTCTTTTCTACTTAAATAATATGGTATTGGAAGCTGACTTTCATTTCAATGTAATTTTTATTCATAACAAAGAAGGTGTTCAAGGTTCTTTTTCTTTCAGTAAAAGAATCATCATTTTCTTTTAAAGTTCTTCATTTTCTTCCTTTTTTTCAGAGAGAACTGAGATATAAAAATAGAAATATATTTAATGGTGCAAAGTGCCTAGAGGCTTACAGCCTCCAATTTAATCTTTTATTCATAGTTTTCCTCAATAATTATAGTTATTTATTGATCTTCATACAATTCTTCTCAATATTGCTTTGAATTTAAAATTAATGACATGACATTTTTTTTCTGGAGTTTCGAGATCAGTTTTCCAGTCATAAAACCAGATATCCATATGTAATTCACAGTGAGCATTTTTTTGCAAAGTGCTCAGCTATATGAATTATTTAATACTTTCCTTCTTCTGTTTCTGTTTGCGAGGACTGTTTCCTTTCTGTAGATACAGTAATGCCCTTGATTTGCTTTTCATACATATTTAGTCTAACTTAGTGTTTTTGTCAGCTACCTTAGGTTGAATGACGAACAAAATATTTGTGAAGGTTATAAAGCAGAATTTGCCTTTGCAACTTAAACTGCTCCGTTATACTTAATTTCCATTGGATTTTCCATTGGACAAACCAAACAGTGTTCTGGTGCAGATGATGAACCAGTGACTTCTCATGTTCACATGGCACTGTTGTTGTCTGTGCATCTCCTAAGTGCTCTTATGCTATACTTGCCAGCAAAACTCGCAAGGCATTTTAGTCAACTGAATTCTTCCTTGAATCTACAGAAATGTAACTGTCTCATTTTTGTCTGTTTCTGTCAGAGACCACAACATACAAATCTGATCACTACAGTTAATTTCTTAAGGTACATCAGTTTATATCAACTTGATCTCTGTATACATTTCCTGATAGAATTTATTTCCTTTTTTTGTATTGCAGACTGAAATCAATCTGTCTCATCTGCAGATGGTGTGTTTCTGTATAGCTTTTCTTACATTATATCTTTGTAATATTCCTTCTGCTTATATTGCTTTTTTACAAGTATTTTCCTGCTGTGTATCTTCTTTTTAAATATTCTATTAATTTCTTCAGTCTGTCCAATTTGAAATATTTCTAAAAGTTTAATGTACCACTTGGGCCATGCAATTATTTGGGAGTTTCCATTTACAGCTGGGCAGTAATATACTTTCTCCTAGACCCTCTAGTTAGGGGTATGCTTCTCTGATCTTTGGTTATCCTTGAGCAGTACCTGAATTCTGCCATGGGATCTTGCTAGTACATGTCTGTTCTTCAGTGAAGACAGTAGTCAAACCACCTTACCAAGCAAGGTGAAATATTCTCTTTTACTTAAGTATAACACATATTTTATGCTGCAAGCATACCACTTAATTAATCAATTGCACTTAATACATATTTAATTGTGCATCTTTACATTTGGTGAACAGTCATGAACTGTCATGTTTAGTTCAGCAGGAGTGCTGGGTTCAGCAACTTGTTCCAGTTTGTTGAAGGGCATCACAATTTCAATATTAATATAGTCTTTAAGTGCATACGGTTGTAAGTGCAACACCAGTAACAGAATAGTCACTCAGATGTGCCACTGAGTCAGAGTCCAAATATAGGTGTGCATGTAAGTTTGCAGCTGAGGACCAGGAAGCCCTCCTGTTAACTTTAGTAAGTTTTGGATCATCACCCAGAAGATTTTTCATGCACTGTTACTGATTCTGCAGTACATCTCACCTCTTATGTTTAAATTGGAGCAATAACAAACTCTCGTACTTATTGAAAAGAAAAAAGATAACATTTTTAAAACAAAATTGAAGAATTTGTTGCGGAAGTTTGTTCTAGTTGCTAATAAGCAGCACTGAAGTCACCTGTTGCATCTTTTAGAACATTCAGCTACTTAAAAGCAATGAACTGAATTGTTGAGACACACCAAATAAGGTGTACAACCTGCCTAAGAAATGCATTTTCCTTGTCAGATATAAGTGCATATTTGATTACAACGCAACTACCTTAGCATCCAAACACAGTTACTTTGATGGTAAAAGCAAAATGATTTTCAAAAAGAATGCTTTCAAAAGCATCTGTGTTTCCATTCAGGACTGGTCAATCTTAGCACCATGCCCATGAGATCTGTGGCTGTTTCTGCCCTGATCTAGCCTTGCTAATGTCTGCAGATACACTCATTTTTGCAGTCACTTGCCATCCATCCTATTTCTGTTTGTCTATTTAGCCATCCTTTTCATCTGGTCAGAATTGTAGACAAGCATCTCTGGTGGGCAGGTTGGCTTACCTGCCATTTCTCTAGTACCCAGCATGTCCTAGGCAGCCTAGGACCAAGAATCCTAACTAAAGTTGTGAAGCATAATTGTAAGGTATTCTGTGTAACTGTCAGAAATCATATTTTACAACTATTAGTTCTTAAAATATAACTTTCATTTTAACTGAATATCTGAATATGCTGGAATAACAATATAAAAGGAAAGTATGAAGTATTGAATAATGATACTAAAACATCCATATAAATTTTTTTGTCAGTCTTAGTAGCCATGTTCTTTTGGTTGGGTTGGGTGATATGCTTTCAAGAACACCAAAACCAAGAATACATCTCTTTGCTGTAGGCAAGACTGCATATGTACAATGAAAGAACGTCCAGATTTGGTCTCCTCCTAGAGCCACAACTGAGTGAGGATTCAGGGAGGGGACTTCTGAATGATGGCATAAAAATTCATTCACACCACAGAAAGACTGGGATGCAAAGAACTTATTTAGCTCTATCTTAAGAGTGTTATATTTGGGAGGGTGGGGGAATTGGGATATTAACTCTCCCTTTCCATGCTTTTAAATGTTTGGTTAAGCAGAATACATCATTAGCAGTTAGCCTTGATCAACTTTTGCAAGCAAGTTTTGTGATTGAAATTCTAGCTGTTTTTTATGGCTGCACATTTGAGCATCTTCACTGAACTGTTCTTAGAGTTCTTAGAAGATTTTAAGGAGACACCATGATGGTCATTTTCTGTGATGTCTTGTATAACACCAGGCATACTTCGTACATGAACACCATTAAACTGTAGTCAAAAAAAGCTGTGCCATTAGTTAGAACAGTTCCATTTATCTTAACATTGGCATGAAATTGGCTTATTTCCATCCCTATGAACATTTTTTTGTTTCTTTAATGTATGAATTATTAATAACTGTACAGAGAACTTGTCAAACAGATGCTTTGGCACAATTTACCCCAAAGAACTAAATTATCTGGACCATATCATTTGGAGGTGAACTGCAATGGCAGAAGGAACTGTCAAGGATAAGAAGAATTTGGTACAATATCATATGTGAGATCTTTCATCAAGTAAAGATGGGATTATTGTTATTATTTATTATACAGGTGTTTGGGGTTTTTTTCTCTTCCTCCCTTCCGCCCCTTCCCCCCTCTTTTCCAAATGTGATAACAATGAAGTTTCTCATTATTGAGATGTTCATAGAATCATAGAATCATTTAGGTTGGAAAAGACCTTTAAGATCATCGAGTCCAACCATCAACCATGCCCACTAAACCATGTCCTGAAGTGCCTTGTCTATGCGCTTTTTGAATACCTCCAGGAATGGTGACTCAACCACTTCCCTGGGCAGCCTGTTCCAATACCTGACAACCCTTTCAGTAAAGAAATTTTTCTAATATCCAGCCTAAACCTCCCCTGCTGCAACTTGAGGCCATTTCCTCTCATAGTAACAAGCTACTTGACAGAAGAGACCAGCACCCACCTCACTGCAACCTCCCTTCAGGTAGTTGTAGGGAGTGATAAGGTCTCCGCTCAGCCTCCTTTTCTCCAGACTAAACCACCTGAGTTCCCTCAGCCGCTCCTCATCAGACTTGTGCTCCAGGCCCCTCACCAACTTGGTTGCCCTTCTCTGGACACACTCCAGCACCTCAATGTCTTTCCTGTAGTGAGGGGCCCAAAACTGAACATAGTACTCGAGGTGCAGCCTCACCAGTGCCGAGTACAGGGGAGAATGCTACAGCTGAGGTGGCTCAGGAAATTTAGGTTACATGCAGATTATGATTTCAGTGAGTTGAGCCTGACTTTTTTCACTGTTATGTTTATGGAATTATTTTAGCTCTGTGCTAAGTATATAGTTCTTATATTTCTGCCATTCCTGAATGGAGAAAATTAGGACAGAAGAATAATCTGTCATTCTGCCTCATGCAGTGAAGTGTATCCTGGATTTGGGGGTTTCAATTAAATAGTTGGGTGTTAATCCTGTTTTGTCATATCCTGTTTCTGGTTCATAACTTAAAGTCAGAAAGTGACTTTAAAGGTCTTCCCTGACAGGAAAACACATTAGTTAAGCTAATGAGCCTTCTACATACAAATACTTTGTCTGTACAAAACCACTTATGACATCTAAGACTAAACTGAGCCATATAATATGTATACAGTGTGGAAAGTAATCTAATCAATGTTCTATTCTTTCCCTGAGAAAATGATCAGGGAACATTTCAACATACAACTTCTTCCTGGTTTAGCCGCTCAGTCATAGAATGCATTTCAAAGTACCTTTAACAATTGAGTAATAGTGAACATATGGTAAAAAGAGAAAATAATCATAACAAGAGTAACTACTGAGAATATAAAGTGGCAGATAATTTGAAAATGTAAATACTATGGCACTCAAGCAAAACCGGAAAATATATCTTAAAGCATCAGCAAGAGAACTTCAGTGGATGTACAATGCAATTTGCTCCATTTTCCCTAGAGAACCATAAAAATATACTTGAAATCTGTGAGATGTTTTATTAAAATGCAGCATATCCCTCTTAAATTAAATTTTGGTATAGGAAAAATGTCATTGTGAGCTTTATATGTGAAATTTTACTCTAACTCATTCCTAACAGCAGAGCTATAAAGCATTCTAATAACAGATTCTTCATCTTAGTAGTACAGCTTTCAAAATGGACAAAACATACAATACTGCCTAATTTTGTAATTAATGCAAGGTCTTTGTGTTGTCTTTTGCACAAATACTTCCAGAAAATGAAGTCATTACGTAAAATAAGATGGCGTGCAAAGACTTTACAGGGGATGTGTGTTTACATGGTAAAGCAGTATCAATTTCTGCCCATACTCCAGATTCTTTCTGATAAAGCACCAAGTGCTAAGACAGATGTGTGAGGGCTGTTTACTCTCATATGTTATATTTGTACCATGACTGTATTGAATATGTGTGTGATTTGTTACTGCCTGTTTTATAGGGGAGGGACAGAGCAGTAACTATAAAATGTAAGATAGAATCCGGTTATCTTTCCACTCGGGAGAGAAACTTTCCCTGCCCATGTGAAACTGCAGTTGCCAAGGCAGCTTCTGTTTGCATTCCTGGCAAAATCTGTAAATTCTCACATCTGCAATGAAAGTGCATTTTGATAACCAGAGGAGGTGCTCTAACTTTCCGGTTCTACTCAGATTCCTAAAGAATAGTATTTTTTTACATCCTGTCCCCCTCCCCCCCTCCAGATTTTATGTCACTCACAGCTTGCAAAGGTCAATATTTTGGATGTTTTGGGATTAATTCAGTTTGTATCTCAGCTAGAAAGTAAAATGTTTATCATTAGCTGATTTTTTGGCTTCTTCTCATGGAGGCTGCTATTAGTGAAAACACTGTGTAGCTGCAGTGTCCCTGTACTTCTGTGAAATATATTGAACAATCTAAAAAGCATGAAAATAACTTGTGGCCTTAAGGATGTGTGCAGAAAGAAGCCTATCTAAAGGTCTGTACTGCACACTGGTTTTGGTTTTTTTTGTCATTAAAAAAATCATTTTAAGAATCAGTTGCTTTTCACTAGAGATCATAAATTGTCATTGAAATGATTGGTTTCAAAAGCAAATGACTTGCAAAGGTGTAGCATTTTATGTAGAATATTTGCAACCGTTCATAATGTGGTAACAAGATAATGTTGTTCAGACCGTAATCTTTTATGTTCCTAGAAGCATGGATAGAAATTCAACATTATATTTCTTTTGGGCTTCCCTATATTTCTTTTGGGCTTGACCTTGAAGCTTCTGTCCTTTCTGCTTGTGGCAGTACACGTATGCGAATGGAACTGATGTATTGATGACAACAGCAGTCAACCTGTGTTTTTAGGTTGTTTTATCAGTAGTAAGGAATGTAATTGAAAAGAATCTGTTCCCATTGTTAGGGATTAATTGCTAAAAATTACTAATGGCAAAGCAGCATTAGGAAATGTTAAACATACATATCATAAGTGGTTTTCTGAAGTGCTTTATTTTCAGCCACAAACTGCACTAGCATCAGGTCAGGTGTGTATTTCCTCTCTCCACCTTAGTGGGAAGCTTTGAAGCCAAACTATCATGTACAAGGGACTGTAATATTCATAGAAACATGAACGGAATAATAGACTCCGACTTAGCTGAGCACTAGAATTTGAATTAGGCACTTTGGTGGAAAAGCTTAGATGACTCTTGTGACCCTTCCACTGATGCTTTGACAAGTCTGATATCATACTCAACCTCATCCTTACCCTGTGCTGCATCTCTCTTAAACTCTCAATTTTGCATTTATCCTAAGGATGCAGAAAGGAAAAACCAGAAAAAATCATGTGTTTTCTCTTGTAATAAGAAAACTGTTCTGATACATTTTGCATGATATAAGCTGTCAAATAGAGTTATCAAGCAGCAAGTACACATTCATTTAGCTGAAATCTCTATAGATTTGAAATTAATAGTGAAAAATGTAATAGTTAAAAAGTATAAAACTAGCAACTTCTTTACTTTGTATTTAATTAATTCTGTTATTAATTACAAATCTTTAGTATGTGTTTTAAACTTCTGCTACTAATACTATTCAGAATTAATGAATTCTTTGAATTTTTTTGCAAATTATCCTGTGTGTAATAAAAGTTAAGGATTTTATAAATTATTTTGTTAAAGAATTCTATGTACCTAATAAGAATCATTTACAATACAGCAAAGAGGCAGTTATTTGCAAGGCTTGTAGTACTTAAGTATACAGATCTGAGATAACTGATGCTGGCAAGAGCATGCTCAAGTCATCTTTTCAGTTTGGCAAAAAGGGATTAGGTGTCAGACACTGAATTCTCAAGGTCCTTATCTTCATGGATACTGTAATACAGAGGACACAATGAATACTGTTTGTAATTATCCGGAGAGACAGACACAGCTGGAGTAAGGATACTTATTTTTTATTGGATGGTAGGAAATAGCCTTTGAGTGAACTGTTTGAAGTCCTCAAGCCTCCCCACTTTGTTTTCTTCCCAAGCAAGTGGCCCAGGGAGGTATAATACAGAAAAGCATTTCCCATCCTATAGCCCCCCCCCCCCCCCCCCAAAATCAGCATGTATAAAATACATACTACTAGATATAAGAGATATGTTTGAAACACAACCGATGCAGAAGGGCTAATCAGTCCTTTGTAGCATTTGCTGGGCACTTCTTGTGAAAGGAAGAAATTCCTACGTGGATTATACAAATCCTATGGTATATAATCCAACTTAATTGTCTACCGTGCATCAGCGCAAGTCTGGCATTTCATTTCTTTCACAGCCATATTTGATAATTCATTCAACATACATTGTGACATAGGTAACTGTAAGCAGAGTTAAAGTTAGGACAAGATTGCTGGTTTTGTAGTGAATAAGAAATATTTAAGGGTTTTATGACAGGATATAGTATATTCAGAGAACAACAGCTTATTTAGGAGGAACCAAGTGATTGCTAGATCTCAATTATAATTGGAGCTGAGGAGTGTTAGAACAAGGTGCATAAAACTGATGCTGTCGCCCTTTCACTTTCACCTTTCTGGGTTTGGTCTGTGTCGTCTTCCACGTTACAGCATGAATTGGAGCCACTGCAAGGCAGCTAAATTACATGTTTTGTGGCCTGTGCAAAAGATTCAAGATCACTGTAGAGACTGATCAGGCCTAAAAACCTCTCCAGGTCCCCCATAAGTTGTTCAGCAATTAGTTGCCACTGACATTTGCAGACTCTGTAGTTACCAAGGATTATCATTGTAATGGTGACCTTTTCATGTTAGACAGAACAAATATTTTGCCTCTGATGGAACATAACATCTGTAATATATGTACAAATGTGTCACATTTTTGTTTGGGCTTCTATGGGTTTTGTTCCTTTTTCTTTTCTTGAATAATACAGCTATTTGATGAAGCTTATTGTTGGGAGTCAGCGTGGACTTCTTAGAGGACTTAGTAACAGTTTTTAATAGTACCTACATGTTTTTCATAACTTAGGAAATAGTAAACCCATGAAACTACAATTTCAGTAAAGGGTTGTTTGTTAGAAAATACTGTTTTCACTACATTTTGCCTACAAAGCAGAAAAAGAAACAAATTTTTGAAATCCTAAGAGATTTGTAACTGAATGACAATAATGTATAGAATAAACCTCTATGTGTACTTTGGGCTTAGTTTATCAAATCACAGCATACCTTTACATGGAAATAAAGAGGTCTCATTTATTTCACTGGCAGGTAACACATAACTACTTACGATAATCTGTGTCAGAACAATTACTAAAAATTAAGTGGGTTCAACTGGAAAGCAAGCTAGTGATGCACGGATAAAGCACCTGTTTAGCCCTAGTTAAAATAACAGCTTAACAGTTGTGGCTGTTACAGATATATCTTTTTCCATCTTCATGCACAATGTAAGCCATGGTATTCATAGGCTTTAGAAGGTTGAACTTAATAGTAAGGCTAGATCCTCATATATGGGAAGAACAAATGTTATACTCCTTTGGAGGATGTTAATATACTATGCAGAAGTAGTTCAGCAAGTCTATTTGCCTTTTAAGTTCAGTAGATAGTCATAAAAACCTTTCTGTGGGTTTTTGTTAAAAAGTGTATTTTTTCAGGGACACTTGAATAGATGATATATACTGATATAGTTACAGTTGAGTATAATCAAAGTTTGCTAAGGGCAGGTGGCCTCAGGAATCCAGGCATGGCTCTTGTTTGAAACCCACTGATTATGAGGCAGCACATTAATTGTTATGACAACCACAGCTTGCACGACAATCAAATCTAACTGCTCTTTCTGTTACTATTTCTCAAAAGAACTGAGCCAGCCAATTTAGAAGCTCAGCTGTAAGTATTATCTGCTAGTTTTTCTGCTTTCTGTGAGAATGTGAGGGTAGATTAGTCTTCTCCATAAAACCTAACTTATGATAGATGCAGTCTTCTCCCCACATGCTCTCTCTTCTTCCTGCTCTGGTAAGCTTGACTAGCAGCTGATCTGCATTGTAGCTAATCAAGATGCTTCGCTTCACCTCCCTTTTGTCAGCGTACAAAAGCTCATGTCAGGAAAGCTTTCAGAGGTAATCAATCCAGAAAAATAGATCAGCAAAAGGAAAACATGGTGAATTAATATTTTATTGCACTGTGTAAGCCTGTTGTTTTAAATAGCAAAACAAACAGCTTAGTCTGTTTTCTTTACATATTTTAATTATTCATTTATTTTGTATACAGACAATATGTATGTGTTTATATGCAAGTATCATCCCAACATTTGGGATGATTTGTGCAGTATCTGGGAGCATACAAGTTCCTTGACCATATAATGTTTTGGTAACTGCTTCCCAGAATGGAGTGATATGTCATCTCAATGTATTAATGTACTCTCACTAGGGCATCCTTTTCCATTAAGGATTATTACAGCTACAGCAATTTGTCTCACTTTATTGAATTTAGATGTGGCCATGGGCTTGGCAATGGTGTGACTCCCCGGGGTTATACAGTCCTGACATCCTAGATACTATGGTAGATGTTTGAAACAGCTTTTCCCCTGGTTTACACTACTAGGAATATCACTCTCAAACTGGGAATAATCGTTACAGGGCAGGGTTATATTGACAAAGGCAAACAGTAAACACACACACACAGCCTGCCTGCCTGCCTGATGTTTAGCGTAGATGTTTCTATGGCCTGTGGGAGATTATCATGTGGGTCTGCAACTAAGTGGAACATACACTTCCCAAGAATTTAAAAGCAAAGTGTCACGCAGTGAGTGATCTCACAACAGTGTAATCTGCATGTGACAGTAGCAACTATGTGAAAGTAAAAATGGAATAAAAGTGATTATTGATGCCTGTGGAATAGTGGCTTGTGGTTATCAGCTACCTGTTCAATGAGAGGGGAATCAGATCTTCTAACTGTATAAAGACAGAAGTTCTGAGTTGAGACTGCCCTTTTTTTTTCCCTACAGGAAAATACGAGGTAGATGCACACACATTCTCCTTTCCCACATTTTTATCAGATGTGATGAACATTTTTATGATGTTCCTACGAGCAAGCCACTAAGCATAAATAAATTTGCAGTGAACGGCAGGCCTTGTCCTCATGAATCTGGAGTAAGAATAATTAAAATGAGTAGCCCTGTACCCACACAATGTTGAGTTAGATCCCTGCAGGCAGCATTTGTGACTGCATAGCTGCACAATTGTATACACTGTGATCGTATACTGTGAGAGTTTTGTCTTGTCTTACCCACTGAGTAGAACTGGAGCCATGACTCCTTTCAAAGGTTACAACAATATTTTAAATGATAAACATTAGATTTTAGTGTAAATATTCTGGTGGTTTTAAAATATTTTGCTATTTTCTAAAGGCATTTTCTGTTTTGTATGTTGTATTTCTATTTTAAACTAGTATTTTTTACCTTTTGCATAAAATTCTAATGAAATAATGAGACTAACTTTTTTAATTGAGTTGGATCTTGAGCAATTACTTGCTTTCACTTCTATTCAGTGATCATGATTTTAAGATTTCTTCCCGTGCTCTTTCTCAACCTTCTTGTGACTTATTTTAGGTTATTACTGAATGAAGGGGAGGTATTTCTAATTTTGGTTTTCAGAAAGAGATTCAACCACTTGAGCTTCTGTCTCAATGTTCATTTCATGTCTCTTTTGATCATTTTATAAAATGTACAGCAAAATGTGATGTAGTTTGTACAAACTCATTTGAATTTCAAAATTGACTCCAACTGTACAACTGTACTTGTTTAAACATACATAAATTAGAGACTGACAGTTTTTTCTGGAGGTACATTTCCATTAATGTTGCTTTGTTGCTAACAGAACCCTTGTAGAAACTCCTATAGAATACCCATTCAAGTGTGAAAGCTGCAGTTCCTTTCTAAACATGAAAAGTCACTAAATTTAGTTGCTTATTTGGAAAGCCTGTCTGTATCTAGAAATCATCAGGAATATGTTTTAATTGAAAGGGGAGGATGATAGAAAGAAAAATATCTCCATTCTACATTCCTAGAAAAAGATGAGATGGCTCTCACATCCACGCCAGCTGACCCAACAAAATTTTAACTAAATGATCAAAACTTTAATTGATGCTTGTATTTTGGCAAGAGGTAGAGGTAATCTTCTATGCAAAGAGAAAGTAAATTTTGTCTACTGAAATTAAAGGTTATTGTGTTTATATTTTCAGTGACTTTGAAAGACTCAGCTTTTGCTTTGCAGTGTTCCAGTCCAGCTGTTTTTATGTTTGTTTTAGGATTCCTGATCAAAGGATAATATTAACCTTGGGTCAGGACAAAGGTGGTATATGATGTTGTTTATGTAACTGTAGCATTTTACTTAAAGGTGAAGGGTTTTACCTTCTTTAAATGTCTGTGATAAAAAAATACAGGATTTTCTTGTTGCCTACCAGTGGAAGTTGGCACTTGTATTCTTGTCATGTATTACAAGTATGTCCTTCAGGCCACTTTAGAAACATTTGCTTGCTTGCTTGCTGAGTGGGTGGAAATAGGATTTTATGGTCATTTGAGAAGTTCTCCAAATACTTTAATTTTCATGTGACTTAGTCACCCAAGAAGTGATAAGAGCCATTCTGTTCAATAACACTGTATTTCTGGCTTCATCTGCTTTCATTTTACTAAATCTTGTTGTAATGTGAATTGTAATGTACATCCAGTGGTTCTAAGAAAATGTTTTCCTCCTTTTACAGTATAAGAAGTTTTAGGTGCTACATATGACTTGATTCCTTACAGAGAGTCAGCAGATTTTACTTTGGCAGAAGGTATCAGAGCAGATAGTTTCAGCATGGTTTGAATTTCAGCAAGGACAAATTCTCTGCACATAAAACAGTCTAAATACACAGCGTTCATTTATATTATTCCAAATTCCCAGTGTTTTACTACAGTTCAGTTTTAACAGGTCTGATGGGATTTGACTATTGAGAATACCGAGGGACCAACTTGATGATTAATTTCTGAAATTTCCCCCAGATCAAAAAAATCCAGCACCTTAATTGACTTCCACAAACATACTTTTTCCAAGCTATATTGCTAAATATACATGCAGCTTAAGTATGCATTCCAGCAAAATATCAAATTCTTTCACATTTGAAACATATTATATTCTCTTTGACATTTTACCATCCAGTTTGAATGAACTTCCTATCAATATGTCTGACTGCCTTTCCAGAGTCAGAAACTATTTCTGAAATTCTTCAAACCATCTTCTACTACATCCTCTTATTTTGCCTTGCCTTATGAACAATATATGATACCATAAATTCAATTTTTAGCTACTACCTCTACAGCTTGCTTCTGTTGTGATACTGAGGGACATCATATTTTTATGTACAACCTATTTTTTGAGCCAGTGACTATTCAGGGACAGTTTCTACTCCCACTAACTGTCCCGTTGCATTGTGCAAGAATTTGTGACAAATACTGCTATGTTAGCAGCATGCCTAAAAATGACTGAAAGATATCCAGCAGTGGAAATCTTCCTTTCCCCCCCCTTTTTAATATCTTCCTAAGATTTTACTGCAATAATATATGCATGTGTGTTGAAAAGCCTGGGAATAGAATGCACTCTTTTCTACCATTACTCCTAACAGGAAACTATTTCTTTTCCCCTATTCACAGTGTAGTATGTTGTTGATGGTAGACACTCATGAGGAGATTGGTGAGCTTGCAATGTTGTAAATAGTACTGGATGCTTATGAGTACACAGTGGGTGTTTTAGGGCCCACACCTGTACTCCACTGCCATAACTCATGAAACCATTATCAAGAATACTTGACAATTAGGTTTAGTTAGGGGGAAATCAGACTGTGATCTCAAGAGCAGTTGAAGGCCAAGGATTCTGTCTGTGAAGCTGTTGGAAAACCAGCCTGGCTGGTGCTTTGCACTTGGGGATTCTTTCATGACTTCTGCAAGGACAACGGTGAGACTTCATATGTAATCAGAAGCCAGAGATTTTTAGTGAACAGAGTAGCTTACACTTAGCCTCCATGAGGTGGAACTGAGAGCTTAAAGATTTCATATCCCCTATTCCTTTACCCATTACTATCTGTTAGTTCCCAAACAGCTTTACGCTGTGCCTGAGGACTTTGATCTATGCTGATGTGGACCTTGCGTGTTATTTCAGGGGTAAAAGGGCACTCTGTTTGGCACCATTCTTGGAAAGCACCCAGTGCATCAACACACACAGCGTATTTGTCCAGTGGAGTTACCCATCCTGAGCTTTTCATATCAATAGCTCTAGTTTCTATCCTCTGCTCTTCTCATCCTCCTCCCTTTTACTTCCAGGTGTAGTCCAGTGCGTTGCTACATAGAAAGTCTTTTGATTAAAGCAGCTAAGATATCCTGCACAAGCTGTCACACTTGTCCTGGAGATAAACTTATACATTATTCCCACTAGAAAAAAATTGTCTCTGTGAATTACTCCCTCTTCTGGACCTTAAGTTCTAGAGCTTGGCAGACTTAAGATCAGAGTATAACTCCTATCTACTATGATCTAATCTTAGATTGATTTTAAATCATTTAACCAGGAAGGGTTAAGGAAGGTGAAAGAGTCTTATTGTCAGTGGATTTTCCAAATGCTGTAAGGTGATCATGGGCTTCAGTGATCTGCACTAATTAGAATCTTTATGTGAGTAAACAATAAAATGAAAATGTTTCTGAACTCCCAATTATTTATACAAAGAAACTGCATTCTGTTTTCTCTTAGAATATGTCTAGCCTTAGCATGACAAATGATTCTGCTCACATTTTTCTTATGACGCTGTCTGATCCAGTTACAGTCTCTTCAGAGAACATTAATACATTTATCCTTTAGCAATACTGAGGGGAAAAAAGGAATGAAGAAACCTCAACCAGAAATTGATATCCATAGTTAAATGATGGCATTTATTCTGGTACCCAAAGGGCAAATATCCATTCAAAATTCTCTACTTAGTGACCATGGGAGGTAGAGAGGAAGGAAACCTTCAGAAGACCTATGGATGGCTAACTGTGCCCTAAATCACAGCAACTCAAATTCTGTCAGTTACTGAAAGTGAACTGTCCCCAGGCGTGAGGAGGTGTTGACTTAACTTTCTGATTCAGTTGCTGAGGTGTGATGATCAATTTGAGTCTTAGATAAGGTATTGTCTTAACAAGGACTTTACACTATTTATCATTTGTGTGCAGGCCACATTTGAGATCAGGTCTCCAATTCAAAGTCAAGACAATATAATTGCCTAGTGTAGTTAAGTGTTTTCAAAACCTTAGCAGTCACCTCTCTGCATCTTCAAATATCTAAATACCTTTGCAGTGTTGACTAAAGGACTGTATGTGGCTCTAGGTGAAGTTGAGGGCAGTGCTGGGGAGGGATCCAAAATCATTCAAGGCCCAATACAGTGCATCAGCACAAGTCATCCTTCCTCCTGAAATTTATCTCAACTGTGCCACAATTCTATGCTCAATTCATTCATTTTTTAAAACAGGTCCTATCTACCTTAGAGTGAATTTAAGATTTAATATATTACTATTTATTGATCACATTGAGATCTTAATTAAAAAACACTATATTGCCCTGAGTGTGCCCTTAAATGTATACATTCTTATGACTTGGCATAGTTACTCCATTTTCTCCAGTGAGAGAGCAATTTCATATCCAGTAGGTCTACAGTATTATTCAAACAGCTATGCACTCCGTTGACAAAATTTGTAAGCAAAAAAGTACAGAAGAGAGCATTTCTTCAGACAAGACAGTCTAGTGACACCAGTAATAATATTCAACCAATGCACATTCTAAGGCAGAGCAGACTTCCACAGAGGACATCCAAGTTTTAAAAAAAAAGGCTGACTACATCCTATTTTTACAAGTGATTCAAAGTGTTTCACCTCTCATTTTCATGCTTTCAGGGTTATTTAGAATTTCCCCGATAGTCCTCTCTGTATTTAAAATGTCCTCCAAAAAAATCTAAGTATATGAAACACGGGCATAGTTTATATTACTATGGTTTTCTCAGGAAAAGCCTCTTGTTTACAGAAAATTAGACATAATCAGGTACTGACTGTAGGCAATCCATAATAAGTGTTACTGAAACTGCAATATGCATTGGAGAATCATTCATTGTGATACTACCAATCTGAAAGCTAGATACAAAATGAAAAATTTCTGTTGCCAGGGTCAAGTGATAGTCCAGATTCTATTTTTTATTAATTGGTCAGTCTGAATGTCTAGAGCAAGAATAAAGAAATTGTTTCCCTGCAGAATTAAAAATTCCAGGTCTCCAGGGCAATGTTTCAGTCCTGTTGCTCCAGGGATAGGGAAAGTTTTATAGGTGGGACTTCTCTGGTTCTCAAGAGAAAACATGGTAATTCCACAGCATTGGAATTACCTTCTTAACAAGTGTTAATAAATGCCTTAACTAGACTCATGAAATTGTTGAAGGACTCATGTAAAGTTCTTCACAACAGGACATTAAAAGATACCAGAGAGCAAGAAAAATCTCCTTTTAAAAAAGACAAATATTGCAAAGGCATCAAATATTGATTTGAGTAGGTTTGTAATGAAAACCACAGCTTAATAAAGATGAAACATCGAACCAATTATGTATCATGGCTTTATTTGACATAACATCCATTTGTATAATAGATATTTTATTATATTTTATTAAGTCTATATAAGCTATATATGATATTGTTATATTTGAAGTCTGAAAGAGCAGTACTGTAAAATGTTACATATGTACATTTGGGGAGAAATTATTTTTTTGTTAATAGACTAAGTTGTAGAGGATTTCCTTCAGCATTAAAAGAAATTGTGATTTCTCTGTTGATCTCAGATGGAATTGGATCAAGACTGCATTTGCCATAAATGGCCCACCATTCCCTGCTCTCAGGTTCCCGGATGCTTCTGTGACACAGGAGGTTATTGCCTGATGACTGCAGAGTTTGAGGCTACTAGCACCATGTGGAGCTATTTTTTCAACCTGGACAAAACCTGCTCAGCTTGCTAATGCTTTGGTTTTTTTCCCAGATCGTTGCCTGATTAAGAGGGTGGGTTTATCACGTAAGATTTTGGGGTTAGGTGGAATTGGGAAGTTCACTTCTGGAGAATGTGAATATCTGATCCTTGTTTCATGCAAAACACTCCTTTAAATTTCTTTTGTAGTATAGCTGAACATTAATATTGATTTGAAAGTGTGTGTGTTTTTTTTTAAAATAATATTTCCTTTCTCCCCCTTCCTGTTTTCAGATACATTCAAAACCTGAGAACAAGGAAGCTGGATATTTTTAGAGCCAAATTTACATGTTTGGGGGTTTGTTTTAATCAAAAATAGGATGTTTTGGAATTTCAGTGCACTCTAAGGAATTGCAGAAGCATAGACTGAGCAGTGGTGAATTCAAGTGTCAGCTCTATTGTCTTCTGATCAATCAGATCCACTAAAGAGTCCAGAAAGACTGACAAAAAAAGAAAAGTCAGTCATCTAGAGAGCAACACTGTAGATATAGTAGTCATAATGCTTTGAGTACAAAGCCTGTAAATAAAGCTGCAGAAAAGGAAATGGAGGCAAACACAGCCCATAAGGAAGTAAAATACCCAGAAATGGTATTTTTCTATTGACTGTGCCATATGCCATACCAATGAGCAATAAATTATTTTTTCAAGGAATACTGAGTATGATATAAACCAGAAAGTAGTACTGAATGGCTTGATAGATGTGAAACAAATGTTTAGTGAGACAAGGGATAGTAATGAAGGGTAGTATATGGTGCTGCTGTTTTAATAGCCTATCATTGATGGGATATACTAAGGCCATAGCATATATTTGCTGGTGGATGCTTCATCTTTTTCTTTTATAGGGAAGAGAATACAGCTGGATGACTCCTGACTGTACTCGTCAGTACTTAACTGTAAACCTCTTCTAAGAATCAGTAACAAAACTGTCTGTCCTTGACCTTTCTGTATGTTTTTCATTTAATCCTTTTGCAGGAGAAAGGGGTGGGAGGGAGTGAGAGGAGAGAACAGAAATGGAAGGGAAGGATAACAGAAAAGGAGATGGTATATTTCACAGATATTGAGAAACCAGATTTTTTTCCTGTTTCTGCCACTAAATTGAAGCATGACTGGGCAAGTCAGCTAATGTTTTGGGCTCCAGTGTGCTGTATCTTGAGGATCATTTGCCTCTAGGTACGAGAAGTACAGAAGGGATGTAAATACGTTAAAATTCTTATTTGTGAGTGGTTTAAACTAGAATCTCTCTAACAGCTGTGCTTGTAGATTGAAATGAACAGCTTTTGGGTTCTCATCCAGCAAGGTCCTGAATTACATCGCTGTTTTCAAGCAAGAGTTGAGTTCAATGGGTCCATGTCTAAAATTAGAGGTATGTCCAAGCGAATGGCTGAATGACATCATCACTAAGGGTAGTAGCCTGGACACCCATTCTTTCAGTTAGCATATTACCGCTAAGGTAAATAACAAATAATTTTTGACTCCCATAATTTCTAATGTCCAAATTGGTATATGAGCTAATTTTGAAGTGCTTAAGGGCTTCAGGATTTAGTGAGTCACATTTTTACTAGTTAATTTTTTAGAATTAAAGCATTTGGTTCCACTTTGCATGTAAAAAAATAAAACCAAAACCCCAATATTATGCAAACACACTTTATGATTCATATTTGCAACAGTACCAGCAAGGAGAAAAAGACTGTAAAAAATGAAAGACACAACGAGATACATTGGATAAGATTTTAAAGGCTTTGCCAGTGAGGAAGCACTGAAAATCCTGCACTTGATAATGATATAGTATTGGCTCAAGTTTTGGAATTACTTTTGCTATATATTTGTGATATTGTTAGTAGAAAAAGATGGCTGTTCTTCTTCCCAGGATCTGCATTACCATGGTAGCTTTCTCTGTTATGCATATAGGACTGTTATGAATTTTAAGAGATCCGAATTTGGCTGAGGATGAATGAGCAGATGTAGTCTGCAAACACTCTGCTTGTGACTTCTACAGGAGGTCACAGCAAAAGAGAATATCTGATCAATCACCTTGTCCCAAACCAGCCACACAAAATCATTGCTTCTGATATGTCTGGGCTTGACAGATGTCTATCTGATCATTGTGTATTACTATTCAAACGTCTTGGAAATTTTCAAGATACAGACATAAGAATCAACACA
The DNA here is from genome assembly GCF_964188355.1 of Buteo buteo. Lineage (NCBI taxonomy): Eukaryota > Metazoa > Chordata > Aves > Accipitriformes > Accipitridae > Buteo > Buteo buteo. Next base: position 32,943,701 of record NC_134175.1, read on the forward strand.
AAATGTTTGACAAAGTGACACTGGTTTGTAAGATACAGAATAACTGAGAAAGTGACATGAGACAAGAGCCTTCAATATGCTTCATTTTTTCTGGAAGCCTTGACTTTTCCACATGTTAATTCTTCAACCTGTTACTCGCAAACCAATAGAATGAGGCACTGCTTGATGTTGGCTACAGAGGACAAACTTGGAAAGCAAAGCACAGCAGCAAAGATCCATATCTGACTTTACAGGACACAAGCCTCATTTTTAAGGAACTGGCTCTGTAGTCTATCTACATCTAGACAAATGATCGCAATGGAGCAGCTGCTGGTTTTAGATACCTCTTTCCATCCTCTAATAAATTGTGTGGCAGCTGTTCAGAACCTCTATGCAATGAAATGTAATTTTCTAAGTCTAGGTAGAAGACTGGTCTTGATGTGCAGCATGGTTCTGACTTTTGTAATAACAGTAACTATGGTGTCAGAGTGACTGTATTATGCAACAGGCTTCATGACCTTAAAGGCCCTGGATTTGCTGTTTTGCCACTTAGCATCCCAAGATGCCTTTACAACAGTAGGTATTAATCTCGATTTTGCACCCTAGAAAACTCAATACACAGGAGGTCTAAGAAAATGTCCTAGTATTGTCTGTTGACAGTGGAAAACCAAGATACTTTTTTTTCCTACATTAAACAGTTTACTGTTTAAACTCAAAATACAAATACCTGTTAATGACTGTGAAGGAAACACTATAACTCAAAGATTAAATTTCTGTAACTTGAAAGATAACCATTGGGGCCACCAGAAGCTATGAAGCTGGTTATTTGTGTGCTTACCCTTGCCGTCACTCCTTATGGTGTTTATTTAGCTAAATTCATAAAGGATAAATTTGATTCAGGATATATTTCTTCTAAATACCAAGGAACAACTGTGAGTTCACATGTAGTTTTAGTAGTCTTTCTGTCCTGTTGGACACTGTGCTAAAAATGGGTCAGACAGGAAGAAATAACTGTATTTTTTCTTTTATAGCCTCCACTGTGAATCTTTTTGCAGAGTAAAGCAGAAGAGTAATTTTAATCTACATAGCAAGGCCTTTATTAAAAAATTATCTTACTTTTGCTGTTGGTAGGATTAATGTGCATGGATAATTTTTCTCCTTAATGTATATTCTTAGAGACATTTGATCCCTCCTTTCCCAGTCTCCCCTCTTAGATACCACTGGGAACAGATTACAGCTAGAATAAGAATTTGAATGAATTCTTGTTTGCCTTCACTAAAAGCCCTACAGATTTTTCCATTAGTTCTCTTTCCTTTTTCTACTTGCACTGAATGTTGGTTTGTAGAGAACCTTCCTAGCATGCATGATCAATTCTGCTAATGATTGAATTTGTTAGGTAGGATATAATTTTAAGTAAAGGATTCCTGAGCAATGCTTGCTTTGTGAGATCCCTAGAGGTTTGGGGAAAGAATATGGCCTGAACTGTTCAAACATGAGTATCAAAGCAAACAGTGAGAACTCAGATCCAGCACACTTTGCACAGTTTGAACTTCGTTAAATACTGAAACAACAACAAAAAGAAGCAGAGGTTTGAAAGACTACTGGCTTTCCTGGCTTAGTAGAAAACCTTCCCAATAGAGGCAAAGTATCATTGATACAGTGGTGGCTATCTGAAAAAAATTATTATGGCAAATCTGAACTTCTGGTGAACCCTTTATTAACAAGGCGTTTAATGCCTTTGTTTAAAATCATAAACTCCACAGAATCTATGTAGCTATAGCTGTACATTTTTTAATCTGGAAAAAAGGCTTATCCACTACCATACAATGGTAACATGGCAATGTATAAACTTTATTTCCAGATGTTCAGACATCTAAGTATTTTTCCAAAGCACTTTCAAACACCTGCATAGTAGAATTAAATGAGTATAATAGAGGAGAAAGAGTCACTTAAATTCAGAGATTGAGATTGTAATTTTATGGAAAAAATCCATTTGAAAGGGGAGAGCTATTCCCTGCCTCTATTAGAGAACAATTACTGAGAGGACACCCTGTGGCAGTCGGTGGTTGAGTAAGTGCACATGCCTGTAAAAAGAGTGTATGTAGCTGCTGCTTTGTAATAAAAGTATTAAGAACCCTGTGGTGCTCTTCTCTGAAAAGATCAGATTGCAGTTTGGTAAAGTCAATTTGTAAATAAAATATAAATTATCACTAGACAACTTGCCACTGTTTTCTATTTGGGCTTGTTTTTCTAAAATTAAACTTTCTTTTCAGTATTTGGTTCTTAAAATAATTGTCATAAAATTTAAAGTCCTTTTTGCAAGCTCAGGAACAATTCCTTTTTGAGCAAGAATTCACAAGAATGGTTTTGATGTTGTTCAGCTTTTTCAGGAAACGTTACATTTTGTTATCCAAACATCCTTTGTTTATATTTTCTGTGCTTTTTTTTTTTTTTTTTCATTTCAACACAGAAATACCTATGTTCAAGGTAAGTAACATTTGAATGGTGACTGTTGTTTTGAGAGTCCTTCGGAGTGACTGCCTGGTAAGATCATGGCTAGTTCAGACTGGGAAGGTGCTGTTTTCCTAACAGGTTTTCAAGTTGAGCATTTAAGATCATAAGACATTGAGGTACATGAGGTTCTCCTTAAGGTGCTCCTTCACCCAGGCATGTGGTATTTCAAACCTATACATGCAGTACTGAATCCTGAGGAGCCTAGGATTCACGTCTGGTTTTGTAGATGGGTCTGAGGCCACCTATAATATTTAATTTCATTTTAATGTCAGTCGGTATTCTGAATCAAGACAAATTTAAGCAGAAGATCTCAAAAGGATGGGAGAAGGTTGTCCTATGATCAGTTTTACTCATATTTTGACTAAAAAAAAATAAATCACTGACATAATTTGTGATGCAGATACATATTCCCTGTGTATTTATAAAGGAAAGTCCTATTAGCTTCAGCTGCAAAAGAAATGCTGAAGGGTGAGAATCTTCATGTGAATACAGAAATACAGGAAAAGACTGCTTCTGGGAGTCTTGAGGATTTTCACAAACAACGTACAGAAGAAAAACAAAATTGAGGAGTTCATATTGTAAATGTGTTCTTTTGAGAATTGGATCATGGCAGGAATGTTTGCTGGGAGGCTCTAAATCTCAGTCTTACTCATCAGCTTATGAAAAATGATGGTATTTAAAAAGCACAACTGGTTTTTAAAGATATGTAAGGGCAGAAAATCAATTTGCAAATCATGATAAGTAATGGTAAGTACCATCAGCCTGGCACTTTGTTGTAACTTCGTATTTTTTTATACCTATGTTAACAGCAGGGACAGTAATCGCAGGTTTACACTTTTGATTCAGAACTAGATTTCCTCAAGTTATATATCTATAAAACCCAGAAAGAGTACTTCTTCCCAGGTTGTTTGACTGTGGGAAATTGATCCAAACAAACAGATTAGCGTTACACTCCCATTGCAGTGAATGTAGTTAATGAATATGACAATAAGCTGAAGCACATCAAATTGAAATGAAATTATTATTACCAAGTGATAGTGTATATCACCAATTTTTAAATGGAATGACATCAAATATTAATTTAACATAAATGCAGGGGGTTTCTCTTGGAGCATGGTCAAAGATGAAGGTTTTCTGTTTTATTATTCAGTCTCACAAGAACAGTGTCAAAATTCAATCACCCTTTTGTTTTATTGATAGCCAGAATTCCATTAGACCTGGTCAGGTTGGAGGGAAGATGAAACATGCCAGGTTTTTATCTCTGTGTTCATACTTCTTGCAAGTAAAAGCATAAAATGGGATTCTGCAAACCTCCTTGGATATCTTCTCTAAGACTGCTGTCAGGGTTCTAGTATGCCTTTTTACAATTTCAGCTGCTAATCTACTCTATGTGATAGTTACAGTTACAAATTATTGTTTATATGTTTTGCTATTCTAGGTTGACTGCATGGATACCTATACACATTTCTGCCTGTCATTTGGTATGGTTCTCTCCTGACAAATCAAGCATTTCATTCAAAGAACAGGCATTCAAATCCTGATATAATCAGGCTGTTCAGGTAAAAATCTTTTTTGCAGCTCTGGTACCTTTCTTCTGATGACAGCACTGAACCAACCCTTACTGATGTACTAAGGACGGAATAGATACGTTAGGCAATGCTGTTGGGGTTCAGTGTAGTCAAACAGCAGAAATTTATTGTTGCTGTGATGCTACTGAGCACTTGTTTTACAGTATAGTATAATTTAGGATCAGTCAGTCTCTTCTCTATGGCATCAAAGTTTCATCTAATTGCTCATGTTTAATTTTTCCTTAGATGGTTAAAACATAACCTAATACAGCTTTACAGTTTGGACATTATTACCAGTGTAGTACCTTAAATAGCTGTATTAATATTATCTTATGATAATTTTATATCCCCTTCCACCCAAGATATTGAGACACTGAGTCTCACAAAAGGTCTTTATACTAAGTTTACATGTAAATGCCGGTTTTACGTACAGGAAAGGGAAGCCACAGAGCTCATTTTAAACATAAACCCTGTCTCTTGGTGTCTTAGAGGTTGTATTTTTTTTTCTTTTTGTTTTTTCATGTTTGGCATTCTTTTTGTAACTAGGCATTTTAGTTACTAGGACACACACTGCCGCATTAAGTGGATCACTCTGAAACCCAGTACAGTTAATGAAGGCAAATATAAGGATTCAATAGTGCAGAAACATGTGAAGACAAAAGACTTTAGTGGATACAGAATATCAGGTAGTAATGTTGAATCAAGTTGGGGTTGGTATTTATTTTTATAATTTGTGTATTTGGTGCCCATGGTGTCATAGACAGTGAACAATACAACCCTGCTGACAGGGAAGAGGGGGACACTACTGCCGGAGAAAGCAGCTCTGTCCACACAGCCCTGCTTCTGGCTCTGCAGCACTGACACCACACAAGGGACCAAAGCAAAGAACATGCTGAAAAGCCTTTTCCGTGCCCTTTATATCTCTTAGCCCTTTTAGTATTACTTAGTATTAGATTTACTTTTACTTAGTCTTAGACTTCCATATTTACTATATGTGGAAAAGTGATTGAACCATTATTTATTTAAGAATTGAAAACTATTTTTGATCTGTGAGGTCTAGTAGGGTCTTTAAAGAATTTTCAGGCTTAGAAAAAATTAAACTTCTGATCGTCAGGTCATGGCACAATCAAATATTCAAAATGCATTTTTATGTTTAAATATATGAATACATAATTACTGAAACTTGTATATACATTTATTTGCTTATGTACCTAAAGTATTACAAGAGAAGTATCAACTCAGTGTGTTGTTTTCACATGATTTTGTCAGAGATATCTGAAATCCAGATTTCTTTGTGCATAGCAAGAACACTTATGTATGTTCAAGAAACAATAGCTGTTTGCAACTTACCTAAAAGAATATGAATAGATAAAAATACATATTTTTCATTTCACATATAATCTCCTGAATACTCAAACGAATGATCAGGAACAATGTGAAATCAAAGGACAGTGGATGAAATTCTGAAACTTCTTACGTCAATGGGAATTGTGTTACTGACTTCAATGAGGCCAATATTTTACCTGATACATTGACGTTCCAACCCTTATGAAAATGCAATAGGTAGGTCATTAATCATAACCATATAGGGTTACACTAGTACAAAGTTGTACATTAAATTCTGATATGAAAAGTTATTGTTTTCTCTGTACCCAGGGGAGGGTGTTGGTGATAGTACTCACACAAAAATGAAATTCAAATGGGGCATCTTATTCAAGATGGAAAATATATGCTGATTACAGCAAGAAGTACTTGTTTTTTCCTTTTTTGAGAGAAATACAGTTATGAAGCACAGCCTAAGCCTGAGCCTAAAAACATTTCCTGGATGGCTTTATGTTTTCTTCAGATGTCCTACAGCTCCTCTATCAACAGCCATTACTTCAAGGTTAAGACACATGTGACACTAGATATGAAATTAATATGGATGATTTGAAACAGAAAGGTTATTTTAAATTACCACTGTTCACAAATATATTGAATCTTTAAAATCGAAAGTGTGCACTTTTGCAAAAGAACTATGAAATGCCCTTAGTAATTTGGAAACATTTCCTGCTGATAGCCAAAATATCACAAGCGAATATTAAATAACTTCTGAATCATTGGGTTCATTCTTCACCTTCCTTTGCAAATTTTTGAGGTACAAACTAGGTGATTTTCAGTTTCAAGGAAGTACTTAAAAATGCTTTATTGGATGCTGACAGTAATACAATATTTCTGTAACTACCAAACTATAAAGCTAGGGGAATAATAATTAAAAAAATAAATCCTTGGGAAATTAAGAGAGTTTGTATCTCACTAGTTTTTCTAACTGCATTTTCAATATACTATTTTTCAAATGAGTAGTCTATAATTGCTTTTACTATTAAACAGATTCTTAGATAGTATGATAATCAGAATGATATAATTATCCAGGATGATAGACTGAATTTTGAAAGATGAGGATGGCTTACATAGTATTATTTGTTTCCAAACATAAAATAAGAGAAAATATCAAATATGGTTATACTTTGCAGGCTAAAAAGTTATATCCTGGAGAAAATATTTCTCCTGTTAAAATGGGATGGGGTAAGTATACTGGGAATTTAAAAGGAAGTTCTTCTCCACACCGTTGTAACTATTAACAGCATTCTAAATTTTTTATAACATTCATATATAATAATCTCACTTACTGAAAAAATATTCAAGAAACGTACAAAATGTGAATTGTATTTTTTCATGTATCTTGAAAATGTTAGGTCACTTTTGAACTGTTGCCAAAACCATGAGGAGACTGTGTCAACTTACTCTAAGAAAGCAGCCAGAAAAAAAAATTTAATCCAGTCTAGCTATATGAAACTCTTTAAGGGGATATAAAATAAAATACAACCAAATACTATAGGTCAATACTCGGGAAAAAACCATGTGGCTGTTAGCCTGTCTTCAGATTCATCTACAGTCTTCATCACTCAGCCTCTTCACTTAAACACATTGTAAAAATAGTTTTCACACTGAAGCACTGAAAAAGCTGACACAGCTAGAAGAACAATGCTGAGTGATTCTACCATTTTAAAACGATATTATGTATAATTCCCCAAATCAAAGGAAGGGGAGCAGTCTTCTTCATTCTACCCCACTTCCTTAGGGCAGTAATATGTGCTGTAACTATCCAAATAATTCAGTCCCTTGTTTTCATTTTAATTTTATCTCTCTGTCCTGTAGTTTACATACGAGCATTTCTGCTACAAACAAAATGGTTGCACAGATATTATACCATCATGCCTTCATTCATAAGTATAGATGTTAAGACTCATACTACTGTCTCAAGTACAAAATGCTTTGGCCATGAACCCTTGGATGGGTTCAGTATGGCCAGACAGATAATGAGATGCCATCAAGTAAGAATAGTAAGAAGCAAATAAGGTATATTAAAGTACCCAAAATAACCTGTGGGACAAAAGTTCTTTTCTATATATGTGAATATGTATGTTGCTTCTCTCAAAAAATGTTACTCCTTTAAAAAAATGCATATTATCATGATGATGGCCACAGGGACAAAAACTTGGCAGAAAGCACCATTTTAGTTTTTGTGCGGGTGACCCAGTCCCTCCAGGATGTGTTTCTGCTCCAGTCCAGTTCAACTCCCTCTTTGTCATGCTGCTGAGACAGCTTGTGTATCCTGCCACTGCAGCCGCGCTCATCAATCAAACTCAAGGAAAAGGCCTGGGAGATTTGAAAGTCTGCTGGCTTATGTGCGGAGCCAGCTTCAGGGATTTGGTACAGTTCTTAGGCAATGTTATCCTCCTCTGACACATCAGCACAATTACTTTAAAATATGCTTTATTATTTAAACATTTTTATGGATGACCATAAGAAGTTAAGCAAAGATATTGCAGTGTTATCATTCTAAACCATGGCATTGCCCTCCTAGAAGAATTAGCATAGTTCACGTAACAGTGCACATAGAGGCTGCTTCAGTCTTCAATTCACGCAGGAATTACAGCATGATAGCTACACCATGAAAAAAATCGCTTTTGTATTTTTTCACTAATATGTTTCAAAGTAGTCTCTTGTGAAATGCTCTTTCTGTACTGTTGCTTCCTTGATGGTTCTTTTTTGGATTGCTCTCTTAAATACAAAATAGGCATCTGCGAGATATGCAATTAAAATGAGGACATAAATGGGGATTAATTTAAAGGAGGATTATGAGGGGGACTCTAAATCTAACTATATAAATAAGGACTACAAATGTAACCCACTGCATTCATTAGTCTGATTGGCAGAAATAATTTAGCAGCCAGCTGAGAAATGACATTGAACTTGTTTTCTTATACTATGCACTTTATCAGATGTATGCTAAAGAATTCCAGCTCTATCCAAAGCATCACCTTGACCAATTCCATATTCCACTTACTGCAAAGGAAAGCAAAGTCCCTCCCCGTGCCATGTTGGTGTAACTGGCCTGAAGAAAGGATAGTTGGGAAGTGAAGGTACAAGCTTTGTTATAAAAAATCTGACCATCTTTCTACCCCTCATTTACACAGATATGCTGATAGAAATAGGACAGACTATGAATAATTTTAATGACTAATCCAACTAATGCTCTAATAGCTTTGGATTTCTTTCTGTTCTGCCACATTATTTCACCTCTGTGTATGTCCATGCCATCTCCTCTGCAATTCTGGAGATACAGGCAGCTTCCCTACCTGTCTATTTTGCCTGCTTTATCTCCCTGAAGTCACGCCATTAGTAAAAGGCAAGAATCCACAAGGATGCAATTACTACTACTACTGTAGAAATGGACATAGGTGACACCAATCTGTGTAACAGGTTTTGAGTATATGCTGCTATGAGACAAATGCCTACGCATTTAAGTAACACTGGAGAAGCCTCAGCTGAATTCTTCCTACCATCTAAACCCGTTTCACTGTGCATTTGCATTGCCCATCCTGCAGTTCAGAGTTTATGTCTATTTAAAAGATGAGGAAAGAGGAGTCACATTGATTCCAGAGGTGTACTTGAGCAGAACTGGCCACCCATGTCCAATCTGGAAATCAGGGTAGCCACAAAGACTGATTTCTTCCAAGCATGTTCCTGTCAGTAGGAGAGGGCAGCCAGAGCAACACTACACTGCCATCTATGAAGAGCTTTCAGAACCCCATGCTCAGCTGGAAAGGCTTTGAAAAGCAAACTAGCCATGCTACATGTCTGTGGGAGGCAGAAGGCAACAGCAGTTACCTTTGAAAAACCTGACTTAGGAAGGGCAACTTGAGTAGCAGACCTTGGAAGCAAAGTACTTCATGAAATGTCTTTTGATTCCTATAATGTAAATGATGAGATAAAAAAATGAGCTTAAAAATATAACCAACCCATCAGCTAAGGAGATACAGGAATCCAGCTGCTGACATTGCTACCTGTGTTTTGCCTGCATTCTGGCAAACAGATTTGCAGAGTCTTTAGTTAGCATTAAATTCAACTGGATAGTTTAAATGACACCATGATGATCAATTAGCTAAGGACTCATTCCAAGCCTGATGCAAGCATGAAATAGTTGCACAATGTCTAAGGATGACATTCCCAAAGCAATAAAAGTAATTTAATCTTGACATCCAAAAACATGGAACAGGTCTGTTCCCAAAGACAATCTCCTAAACAGCACAGTAGCTGTAAACCACTGTAGTCTGTGGAATTGAAACCCAATTTTCTTCCTCTTAATTGTTACACAGCTGTAGCAACAGGTCATGTAGTCTTTCTTCTCTTTTCTTCCATGCCCAATAAGTCAGAATATATTTACAGTGATGACTTAAGTGCCTGAAGAGACAGCCAGGTCACTGGGCTGAAACCAGAACTGATGGAAGATGTAACAGAAAATAGTATTTCTAGTTGTCTTTCTTTTTGTGAAGATTCCTCTCAGAAGAGGAATCTCAGGCTATCTGTTTCATCTTCCACTCCATGTGGGCAAATCTGAACTACCTGAAAAATTATCATATGTTTATTTTATGTGAATACTTACATACCTATTGCCATGGAAACCCTGTTCAATATATGAAAAAGCTGTATAATGTCAAAAGGACATTTCCAGTAGGGTTTTTTTTTAATACTGGAAATAATGGAGCTTGACTTATTAAGGCTTTCTATATTATTTTTGCCTTTGAAAGAGATACAAACTTTAACTAAATATTTGTAACAGTTCTGTCCCATATGGATGCTCTGGTGTCTAGTAACTCTCGTACCCAGGCTCCAGTCTTTTTCTTACTGAGGACACTAATAACATCTAGCCCTTCTGCATACCTGATAGTTGCCTGAAACTTTCAGAGTCTTAATAGCTAACAGGTTTACTTTTATCAAATCTGGCTGAGATTAGCCAATGGGTTTAAAAAATCACTGGCAGGAAGGCAGGGAAGCAAAAACTCTAGTGAATAGTATTTCTTAATATCCTTAAGAAATAAGCCTAAAACCAAAGGTACTAGCAATATGCTTTCACCCACATTTCCATAGTCTATCCCTTACTGTGGGGGGTTGACCCTGGCTGGATGCCAGGTGCCCAGCAAAGCCGTTCTATCACTCCCCCTCCTCAGCTGGACAGGGGAGAGAAAATACAACAAAGGGCTTGTGGGTCGAGATAATGACAGGAGAGATCACTCACCAATTACCGTCATGGGCAAAACAGACTCAGCTTGGGGAAAATTAACTCAATTTATTGCAAATCAACCAGAGTAGGGTAATGAGAAATAAAACCAAATCTCAGAACACCTTCCCTCCACCCCGCCTTTCTTCCCGGGCACAACTTCACTCCCAGATTCTCTACCAAGCCCCCACAGCGGCACAGGAGGATGGGGATGGGGTTTACGGTCATCACACGTTATTTTCTGCTGCTTCATCCTCCTCAGGGACAGGACTCCTCACACTCTTCCCCTGCTCCAGCGTGGGGTCCCTCCCACGGGAGACAGTCCTCCACAAACTTCTCCAATGTGGGTCCTTCCCATGGGCTGCAGTTCTTCACGACCTGCTCCAGCGTGGGTCCTTTCCACGGTGTGCAGTCCTTCAGGAGCAACTGCTCCAGCGTGGGTCCCCCACGGGGTCACAAGTCCTGCCAGAAAACCTGCTCCACGGGCTCCTCTCTCCGCAGATCCTGCTCCAGCGCGGGCTTCCCACGGGGTCACAGCCTCCTTCAGAAACCCACCTGCTCCAGTGTGGGGTCCTCCCTGGGCTGCAGGTGGAGATCTGCTCCACCGTGGACCTCCATGGGCTGCAGGGGGACAGCCTGCCTCACCATGGTCTTCCCCACGGGCTGCCAGGGAATCTCTGCTCCGGCACCTGGAGCATCTCCTCCCCCTCCTTCACTGACCTTGGGGTCCGCAGGGTTGTTTTTCTTACACGTTCTCACTCCTCTCTCTGGCGGCTGTTTTTGTGTGTCCCAACTTTTTTTCCTTCTTAAAAATGTTATCCCAGAGGCGTTACCACTATCGCTGATGGGCTCGGCCTTGGCTGGCGGCGGGTCCGTCTTAGAGCCGGCTGGTATGGGCTCTGTCGGACACAGGGGAAGCTTCCAGCAGCTTCTTAGAGAAGCCACCCCTGTAACCCCCCCACTACCAAAACCTTGCCACACAAAGCCAATACACTTCTGTGTGATGATTGACTCATAGACTCCCTTCTTTGTGGAAACTTTGTTCTTGGTGTCTTTCAAAACTTTTCACATTTTCATCCGCTGGTGACCACAGGAATCTTTTCTTATTGGCTTGCTTGCTTGCTCAGCAAGCATTGAATTCTAACGCATGAAGCCGTGCGTGCAAGACTTGGGAAATGCAGGTTTGAGAATTCTTTTTCCCCCACCCCATCTCTTCCCCAGTAGGGCAAGGACTACTCTTTGAGAAGGATGCTTTTGGGGGAGCCTGTGACTCTGTCTTTTTTTCAGATTTTTTTTTAAACGTTGAAGGTTTAAAAGGTTTTCTTTTTTAATTTTTTTTTGTTTTTAAAATAATGCTATGCATTTAAAATAATATGCGTCTTAATTTTTTTACTTTGTTTTCTCTGGGTGGCACAGCCTTTATGCAATAAAACTTTCTTGCATCAATATACTCTAACATGGAGGCTAATACCCTATGTTTTATGATGCTGGAGGCCTCACTAATCTTGCTAACAGCTGCAGGAGAAAGGATGTGATGCTTTCAAACATTTGTTGTTGATTGCTATGAAAATATCTGATTTACTTTGTGGTCTTTCAAGATTTAGTCAAGTTGAGCGAATTCTTCATGCTACTTGTCCTACTGAAGACAAAGACTCCCTTGAAGAAGGGAGATGGAACTCCTTTTTCCAGGTATTCCCAGACTAAACTGGAGAAGAGACTGAGTGCTGGGTTAGATGGTGACAAAAAAGGGGAATACAATATGAAACTCCCTGATAACTAGTGATCTTAGAGGAACAACTTCTGCATATATGTTCACTGAAGCAAACATTACATTGGTCTGCAGTTTACAGGATACTTTCCTATACCAGATAGAAATAATATCCTTGGGTCTGTGAAACTCAGTCATTTAGAACTAAAGTAATCTGGGCATATGAAGGAAACTTTCTGTGCAAAATAAACAACATTTGCACAGACAACTGAATTTTATCCTTTTCTTCTACCTTCCTGCATGGATTTTGTGTGACTGGACTTAGGTATTAACAGAGAGAAAAGAACCCAGCAATGCTCTCCCTACTTCTCCAGTCAGATGATAGTCTTTTGACAACACAGGATAACTATTTCCACTTCAGCCTGTAGATTTTTAGAACTATAGCCCCCTCCTTACTCCTCCTATACCTTACCGCTTCTGCTGGGAAATCCTTACTTCACAGATCCTTCCCATCTAGTTATACCAGCATGAACTTTCCATGGAGGAATCTTCCAGTAAGTGGTGATGTATTTCTTGAAGTGATATTTTTCTTTGGTAGATGAGGACAATGACCTAAATTTTGTCATTTTAATTTTTTTACTGTTCATCTGCTTTGCACTATGAACCTTATGTGGATTCAAGTAATTTCTAAACAATGTGGGTTCTGCTGTCAGAATGAAAGGGCCGGGGGGGGGGGGGGGGTGCCATAAAGTATTGTTTCTGCTCATATAGGAGTTATCAATAGTTTCTGTGGCAAGTTCTTGCCAAAATTCTACTGGAGACTGACAGTCTTGTGTGATGTTCCTGAACATCTTTGCACATGTCCTGCCTGTTTGGAAAGTCACCAGCATGAATATAATTCCTGGTTTAGATGTGTGATGTGCTGAAGTTACTGGAAATCTGCATGTGTATGAGTATCAACACTCAAAAGTTTTAAAATAAAACAACCCTTTAAAAGTATGAATTAAAAACTGAAACTGTATGTTAGTCTATATTTGTAACTGTTTTTCATAAGCCCATATGCAGACACACATTCCCCTTAAAAAAAATATAGTAACAAATATATTTTTGAGCTTATGTAATTGGGGTATTACAAACAGCATTTTTTTTTAATGTCAGGTTTATCATTCATTCTTGCAATCTGTTCTCCAGTTACCTATATTTTTATTCTCAAAAGGTACCAGTAAAGACAGTGAACAGCTTTTTTTTTTTTGCTTTTTTTTTTTTCCACCTGTAAGTAGGCCATGAAGCCACGGTGAGACACCCTGTCAAACTTGTATGGAATTTCTGTGACCCCCTGGGATCCTGGTTCAGAAGGTGAGTGCTGAAATTCTACTTCATTTCACAAATGTATGGCCGTATGCTGCCATCTGTCTGCTCTGCAGCTGCGAGTCAACAGTGCACCATTAGTTTTATGTACTAAATTGCAGCTGGTCTGTGTGTTTCTGAAAAGCTGTTAAGACTTCTGCTGTACTATTTACCTCATTTCAAAGCAGTTTCTCTTGGTCTGCTTTGGCTCTTTATGGGAAAGCAGACTGCAAGGCTGAAAGGTTTGACTTCTATAAACAGGTTCTTTTTTCTTTGTCCCCCAAAATCATGCCGTTCTTATCATCTTTATAGAATGCAGGAAGAACCAAATCAGTGTTTTCTGTGATATCTGTCATTCTCACAACTATCATTGTGACAAGGTACCACCATATTCCAACATACTATATGAGATCTCAAAATGCTAATTCAAGACAAGCCTATGATGGGCTTTTTCTGACCTCATTATTCATAAAAGCCGAGACCTAATTGGGGCTGACTAGGATCCTACCAATTCTGTATATTAAAGACTATTACACCTCATTATTGTGACAAAGATTGTATGGGGAGAAAGAAATGGCACAATATTAATTTATTTTTTTCTCATAATATGATGAGACTGACATTGTAAGTTTTATAAATTTATTCCATTTTCATTGCAGATCTTAATATTTCAGTCTTCCCGAGGTGCCATTTTGTCCATTTGAAGTTATGGTGCAGGACCAAGTACACGATGAATACAAAGTACTTTGTATATCTCACATCACATCCATTTGAACATGCCACCAATAAGAAACAATTTGACAATATCTAATTAGACAAACTTGAAATTGTCAATATTATCTTTAATATTCATTACTTATAATTTTACTGTATTTTATTGAATTTAAATTTTAAAAAAATAAGAAATGAGGATATGTATTTTGTAGGCAAGAGTACTAGTTTCTATGCAGATGCTATATTAGAGATTTTCATCTATAGTCCAAACTATTTAATCTAAAAAAGGTGTTATTCAAACACTGAACATTTACAAAGCTGCTCCAGAAAGTTGATTTCTACATGCCTATTTATTGTCCTTATAGCTAAACCCTAGATAACCCCGTCTGATTAAAAGCAAAGATATTTGTTATTGCAATAATCAGAAAGAATAACAGTTACATTCTTTAAAATAGGAAAGTAATTTGATGAACTGTGCATGTATTTTCCATGCAGTCAGCCATTTCATGACAGTAAAACAAATCAGGAGAATATATCTTTTATAAAATGCTGTTTCATTATTATTTAAACTATAATTTTCCCAGAGAAACAGCATTGTGCACTTCACCCATATGCAAAAACACTTGTAAAACTGAGTGATTAATGGAGGGTCATCATTTATATCAGAAAGTAGGGCAATGAATTCTGTATCATTATATTCCTGTGAGGAATATGAAGGTAATAAACCCAGCATTTTTTCTGAGTTGTTTTCAAGAATATGTGCTGTTAACAGTACTGCTAAACTTAATATACAGACTGTTTCCTTTGCTGGCTGTGAGTTTAGTCCTGACCTCAAAGGAGAAGACTGGTCCTCCTAGTTTCTTCCTTCTCTTAGAAGATTCCCTTTTCAGGTTATTTCACTACATGTCAAGTGACATGACAGAAGGAGCTCTGCTATGTAAGGCATAATGGAAGAATTATTGTGGGAGAAAGGAGGGTAAAAGCTACTTTAGCAGCCTTCCTCCACAAGACATTTGAACATAATCACCAGGTAATGCAACCTGAAGTCAGGAGTTGGCTTTAAAAAAAAAAAAAAAAGAATGAAAAAGGAAAGATCAGACATGACATCTAGAATTTCCAGGGTGAAGTTCAAAACTTTAGGAATGCTGAGAAGTTTCTGCTGAAATTTTTCGTAATTCTGTTCCTTATGCACTAAGCAAATTAAACAGAGTTTTAAACTTTGTTTTTTTTCATGAGAAATATCAACCAACATGAATGCTTTTTAATGAAGACTGGTTTTGCTTCAAAATAGTTCTGCTTTCTGCAAATAACACAATGAAATTGTCAAAGCACCTTACCCATTACTGTTTTAGAGGAATGTCACATCATAAGCAGGGTAAATTCTAGTGGTTTTGTTGTTGTTGCTTAATTTACCTTTTTTTTTTTTTCCAAGTAGATCATATTCCTTAAATTCCCAATATGGGCATTATGAAAAATTCACAACAGAGACCTGGAAACCCTGGAGAAAATGTTATCCAAAAGACACTTAAAATGTAAAATTTTTAAATAATTTTTCTACAAACCATATTTATAGAGGTACCCACCCTGTAACTCTGTCTCAGTGTGTATGTTTCATGAAAATCATGTGAAAGACACAACTTCTTTCCTAGTTAGGGTTTGATTCAAATGCATTACCTCTAGCAATAATGGCTTAAGCAGTCGCTTGAGTGCCTTCAGTGTTTAAACAGCTGCACAGCCAATTTAACTCGGTTTCAAAGTATCCATCATCAGAAAGTCCATTTTGGTTAAAGGGACAGTGGATGTTATGCAGCCTGAATTGCTGGGGGGGTTGGGGGTTGTGAAATCTCACAATCAATATGTGATGCTAAATAATATGGCTTGTAAGAAACTGGTTGATCTGATCTGAGGCCATTGTGACAAAACTGATGATTATATTCTGTTTATCGGAGCCATTGAGAGTGAATTAAGTTGTACTATTTTCTGCAAAGACTGGGGGCTTTTCCTTTGTTCCAGGTCTTATTTGGTAAATCTGTCTGCTCAGTAGATTCTGCATGTACCACTGCTTAACTTTTCCAGCATAGAAGCTTGAACCCGAACTTCTAGTGCTTGGAAGATTCCTGCTGCCATGATCTTAGAGTGAAGACTCTTGCATCCTTAGCCTTGTCTTAATCTTTTGTTCTCCGTTTCCAGGCTGCCTTCTTCACAGTAGGTGTCTTAGCACTCTTTTTTGTGATGTGATTGTTGTTGTAGATGCAATGTTCTGCAGATTAGGGATCACAGCCATACTAAGAGCTCAATAGTGTGTTTTTTCCAGGATCAGAAACTCTGCTAGTAGATTTTCATGGGTGCCAGGAATCAAATCTGTAGAAGGAGCTCCAAAGATGGGATGGGATAGGATGAAATGAAATGAAATGAAATGAAATGAAATGAAATGAGACAGCTTGGATTTCCTACCCATTGGAAGCTTCACAATTTCTAGGTTTTCCCTTTGAATCAGAATGAAATATTTCCCAGCAGAATGAAATTTGAAAAGTCTGACCAGATCTATTTTGATCCCTTCATCAAGGGTGCTCTCAAAAAGGGTCCCATTTACATGGATTTTTTTCATTTCTCATCGCTTCTATTTCCTACAAAAAAAATTCTTGTGTATTACTCTTTCCCATTCCTTCCAGTCTTCCTCCTGGTTTGTCCCCTCAAACTTGTTCCATACAATTTGCCTTCTGCCAAAGTACTGCAACTTGTTCTTTCTTTCATGATGTAATCAACTTTTCATACTGTATTGAAAGCATGGTAAGTGATATTGTTTAATTTTATGTTCTTATAAATGTGTCTACTTCTGTCTGCAAAAATAATACAGTTTCACTGATCAGAGGAATTTATCATCTAGTACCTATAAGGGAGCTCTCTGATTTGTGTGTGACAGAAGTCCACAAAACAGATCAAAGATTATTACTGTTCTGTTCAGAATGCTTGAATGCACCTTTCTGCAGAAGAAAACAAAACGAAAGATCTGGTTTCAGCTAATTGTGTCTCAGCAATCATAATCCTTTGATATTAATCTGGATGCTCAGGTAAAAGGCTCTCCAGCAACACAGCAATCCCCTTTGAAGATGTGATTGTCCTTATATTCATAGTGCAAATGCTCCATTTTTTTTCTGTTTAGTTTCAGCCTCTGAAACAAAAGCTAGACTAGAAAGCCCTTGCTGAAAAGAAAATTCCTACTGGAGAATGACTGCTAAGAAATAGTGTCTCATTAAGTTTCCACAAGACTTTCATCTTGCAGTTACTATCAAAAAACTGAAAACAGCTCACAACTCTCCTACACTTACGCCTTTAAAAGCATAATCCTTTTATGAAACAGACTTGGTTGCTCTTGGTTCCTTTAATGTGGAGACCCTCTTTGTCTCATGGCCTGCGAGTCTGCTTTTCATCTATTTGTACGCTCCTCTCTGACAGTGTAAGACCAGGTTAATAGTAAATGAGTGTACTTGTCAGGATTTCCAGTTGCTGAGAATCCCTAAAAGCAAGGAGGTATGCTGTACAGATGAAAGCTTAGTTCTGTTATACGAAGGTGAATACTCTATCTTGATAATATTGAATGGGCTGGAATAATTAGTGCAACAAACAAAAATATCACAGTTGTACTTTAACCATGTTAGAACCAGAATGGTTGTGCCATCAACATGTGTATCTAGTGGTGTGTTAAGAAAAATTAGTCTTGTCAATATGTAATCTAGTATACCTGACAGGCACATAAGGGAAGGTAAAGTTCACACTTGGCAGATGCTATTGGTCAGTAAAGCCTCACAGGCACTATTTAGCCAATCACCCTGCCATATGGCTTCCTGTCCTGCTGCCTGAATCTAGTGGAACAAAGTGAGAATTTTGAATGTTCAGTGCTGGGGAGAGGAAAGTCATAAGCCAAGGGAGGGGCTACCTCTTCCCTGTCTTCATTCTCTCACCCTCCTCCAAATTCAAATTTTATAGCAGTCCTTTCAGCTCACCTATCAAGTTCCTGTTATTTTTATTTGTCTTGCTTATTTAGATAAGGCGTGCCATCCATTTTTGCTGCTTGAAAATAGGATGCTACTCATCTCTGGGTAAGTAGGTCAAATTTGGCTTTTTATGATTATTGACATTCTCCTTATGGCCCTGCTGTTGTACTCTTGTCAGCTGTAATGCATACGTGGAAGCACTCAAGGTAACATTCAAGATAGATGGGATAATCATTGCAACCTGCTGCTGCATTGAGAAATGTAGTGCCACTACTTTTTCAATGTAGGTCAGCTTGCAGTGGACACGAAAAGCACCATCACCATTTATATCTTTGATCTCTGGTTAGAATGAGTGAGTACTGAGACTGAACTATATGCCTCCCCAAGGTTCCCCCTTATCCCGGAGATAAGGAAAGCTTGCTTTGCTGTAAATCAGAGTTTTCTATCTCCAGGAAAATCAGTTCAATGCCTTCCATGACTACTAAAAGCTCTGTGGAGATAAAAGTAAATGAAGTAGATTACCAGTTGCTGTCTGTTGGGTAACTTGAGCGTTTTGCATGTTCTTCTGAATTCTTTCTTCTTGAGTGAAACAAAAAAACCTGTGTGACAAATAAATTGTTTCATATCGATAGTACTAGTAGTGGTAAGTTTGTTAGACTATTGGTATTTATGTTCTGCTATTGTAAATACTGTATTACACATGTGGTTGTCTACCAGGTGTTAATAGTCATATTTTTTCATAAAGGTGTAACAAGGGAAATTATGGAAATAAAATACACAGAAGGGAACAAAATACAGTATGTCAGCTACTGCTGATTATCCAGTCTCAGCTGTTAATTGCTGCTGGCCTTATTCTTGCATTGTATGCATTTTTTCATAGCTTAAATACTCCTTAAAAACTCAAAGTTCCCTAAAACTTACTTATTTTTGATGCTGAGAGGACAGCCTTAGCTTGTATATTATGTATGCATATGGCAAAGAAAGAAAACTTGTCAACCAGTCTAGAAAGGTGATAGTCTCAGAATCAAGGGAACAAACACACACACATAAGCATTACTGCCAGTTTTCTCTACCAAACAGAGTTGTGAGTTGAATGGTTCCAGTTCTCACTTCTGTTGGATTTGGGCCATATAAAATAACTGATGTGCATCTTGGTCTAATGAGAGTAGAATGTGAAAAAGAAATCAGGCCAAGTAAAGTTTGAGGCAGAAAAAAAGGAGTTAACAGTACTCTGATTTAAAAAAAAAACCAAAAAAAACCACAAAACAAAACAGTGAAAAAAGGTAAAACAGGTATCTAAAGAAACTGTTGCTCAGCTTAACACAGCAGGGACATGAAGTTCCTTTCATTTGTTAGATTTCCTGGCAGTAAATTGCAGCTATTGGAATTAATAATCCTTCAGTAAGATATTAGCTTGAATGAAAATGGTTTTCCTTTGGAAATTGGTAGTTTTATTCCTACAATTCAGCAGTGTCAACCTGCATCTTCTGAAAATAAATACAAAATAATCTGTGATACTAAAAATTATTATTAAAATTAATTTACAATGCAAGGTCAAGTCATCCAACTTTACCCTCATTCTCATTCAAAAACAATTTTCAATACATTCACCATTCTATTTACATAGGGTGTTTAAAGTTTCCTCTCTTGTGAATTATGTCTGTGGGCATAAGTCATGGAAATGACTGTCATTTTTTTTCATTTTATTCTTCTTAAATCAGAGATGTTTTTCTTTGAACTACTGCTATTCAACAAAAGTGGTTCAGGGAGTGATTCAGATTCAAAGAGGTTCCCCTTGGTATTTCATAGGAATGGCTGAAGTCTCTTCTTAAAAGTTAGCTACGCTACATAAATCAGGAGTAATAATGTACTCTTCAGTGCAGCTACATCTGTAACTAAGATCAGAATCTGAGTGTACAGGGAGATAGACAAGACAATGGCTACAGATCAGACTTCATTTTAAGGAAAGAAACAGAAATGCAGTGAGCACAGAACAAAGCATATGTAACTGTAGATTTGCAAAAATCAGAACCCCCCCCGTATGTTTGTACATAATACTGGATATGACCCAATACACAGTGGGTTTGGCAATGTGTTTACTGGTTTGGTAAGAACGGAATGGTACAACTTTTCTTGCCTTCAGTGTTATGTATAGGAAACACTGGTAAATACTTTTCATCATTCGGTAGAAATTTGTGCCAATTTCCCATGCCAGAACGGGGCATGTCTTACACTCTTGGGATGGATGTTGGGGACATTTCTACCTAGCCTCCTACCGTTCTTTCTGAAAGGGTAGCCAACATATGTCTTTTTCTCTAATTGTCTTTGTCCTCTAAAAATAGATGAGAGGGGAGAGATTTTTTACCAGTGTAGTGAGCCAAAACACTGCATCAGAGTTGTTTTGCTTTGTGTGTTTCTGCACATGTGATATAAGACAGGTCCCAAACAAGGAGTAGGGCTCCTCAGAGGAGTATGACTTCAGACTCAAGGAGTAATCCTGAGATCATCACCAGGAAAGTGGAAGAAAAACCCGTCTGGCTAGAAGGAACAGCACTAGTCAGAAGGGAGCTGTAGCTAATCTTCTCCTTTTAGCAATTCATGTTATCTTGGTGCTAAGCTTGTGCCTGTCTCATTATTCCAGGGAACTGGATTTTTCTGTCTGCAGCTGGCACAAATTTCTAGTGCAATGCTTGGCAAATTGCTAAGACTCCCATTTTCAGAGAGCAACTTGCTTTGCTTTTTTTTCAGTGTCTGAGTGGATGAAATGAGCCCTACAGTCTGCTTTGAAAAAACGCAGAGCAGTTACAGCTACAAATTTTCAGTAGCCATATACAAAGCATGCAAAGCTGCTGCTTAAAAAAGCTGCTGTTCATCTAATTTGAGTGGATCTTCAGAGACAAAGTCTGCCCTGCCTAAAATTCAATTTCCTGTTCCAAACCATGGTTTTCCAGAAAGAGACTCAGCCAGACTGCTTTAACATTTAAAAACACGAACAGTCTTCCTCCTGGCTAAGACACAGTCAAAAGTGGTATCTTAAAAATGCTTTTGAAACAAGTATCCTACTACCAGTCCAGTCCAGGGTATCCAAACTCTATCTTAAGTATCCTGATAACAAAAGCGAAACCTAGAATATGTAAAGGTCAACAGAGGAAGTTAGAACCACTGCCAATTTCTTGTAAATGGAAATTGTTTTGTTGTCAGTAGTAGTAGAGCAGATGAGTGAAAACATTGTAATTTCTTGGCAGAGCAATAGTTTTTTGCAACAGATGCACACGTATTTTAAGTACATTTCTGACACTTTTAAATGGCATTCCTTCCTTCTGGACACCTAGCAAATGGATAGGCATCTTCATGGCAATTTAAAGATGACAATTTATAAATTAAATGATTTTATCCACTGTTTACAGACTTTTTACCATGTAAATGTTATCACTGACATCAGCACAGACATATCAGTAGTAATTGAAATAGACATAGTAGCTAACACTCTTGTCAATATTAATTCCAAAAATTAGAAAACCTGACCTTAATGTGGTAAGATAGAAGATAAAACAAACCGGGGAGGGGAATGTTCTTGCTTGAGGATGTGTTAGCTAGAGTCTATTGCTCCTGCTAACAAGTCTGTCTTGGTTAAATAAACCTATTTTACTAGACAGTACTAAAAAAAGCTTTGTAATTCTGGTGACCTAATTACATTATTTTAACTTTCAGACTATAAGGAAATGTCAAAAACCTGAGTTGTTTTAGGAAAACATCAATATAGAGTTAATGCATGCTTTAAGTTAGACTTCCCTTTCCAGCACTAAAATGACAATTAAGATAATTTAATAGCTTTGTCTTATACTGAACTCTCCATAGGGTTTTCTCCCCTCCTAAAGCTTCTAGAAAGGCCTTTTTATTTTTGCTTTTTTTTTTGTTTTTTTTTTGGTTTTTTTGTATAGAATTCAGCTGTTAGATAAGGGTGCCCTCTTATGGAGATTGTGGGCACAAAGTCTTGTTAAAATTTTCAAGATTTTTTTATGGGTTTAGTAGACATGGTTTTCTTACAAATCAACCTATGAACAGTCAATAAACTATAGTAGTTGGACAAGTACTAAAACATGTAATTTAGAAAGTAGAGACTTCCTTTGAAATGAGCACTTAGTTTCTTCGCAGTACGCTCCTACGAAAATCTCTCTTTAGGTCAGTTTTACCTTCAATTTCAACAACAATTGGATTTCTTTTTCAATCGCAGATAGAAATTGTGAAAGAATTGTAAAACTGATGGAGAGAAAAATTAGTCAAGCTGCTGGAGAAAAAGACTTAAGAAATGTGACTAGCTGGGGAAAGGCTTGATTTAAATGAAGAAATTTTTTAAAGCACATAATCTGTGGCCACATTCATTTTCAATATTAATTTAATAACAATTACTTAGGGCTTAAGTCAGAATACAGGTATACATTTCATATATGTAAAGTAGATCCAACTTTATCTGTATTACTGTGTGTGGTTTTGTGTTGGGAACTGAGACAAATGCTTACGTTGATGTGGTTGTGAAAGGGAGATTTAGGCAAAACATTTTATGAGTAGAAATATTTTCTTCATTTCCTACTAAAAACTTATTTATTCTTAAAAATATATTTCTTTATTTTCTTCCTACTTAAAAGTGCTTTTTAAATGGCAATTAAAATACTATTAATATATTTCAGCTATCCACAACTTTCCAGTCTTTTCATGTTCCATTATCACAGGTATGATGGCATATGCAGCAATGCAGAAGTTTTTTCATGTGGACATGTCAATACAATGTGACTTGAAAGACACATGCAAAATCCAAGTCATATTCAGGTGAGAGCTGCCGCTATAACGCAGGCCAAACTAATCAGTTATGACACAGAAATACTGTATTAATATTTATATTATTATTCAAAATAAGCAGAATGGTTTAGATGTTAACGTGCTAATAAATTGCTTAACCAAGGTTTAAACATCTTTAAACATCTGTATTCAACTGGTAACATTTAAAGTAATTAACACTGAAAGTAAGCATATATCTTTTTTAATACCTAAAGATCTAAATAGCTTGTGTCCAAGAGTAAATGAATTGCCTGAGGAGCTCTTTGAATCACTGACGTTGTATTTTTTGTTACTTACCGCTGTATAGCACATTTTATCTTTTGCTTTATAAGAAGGGAAACAGAAAGCTGCAGTTGGAGTTACTGCAACAAATGCAGTTTTAGTGAGACCATTTGTAGAAAATGGTTCTACTGCCCCCATAGCTGAAAGAGTTAACAAACTGGAAGGGGTAAGAAAATAATAGAACAAATAATTTGAAATCTGGAAAATATGTGTGCTGGTAAGTGGCTAAAGAACTGTCAGCTGAGCTTGTCTAAAAGGACTGACTGGTCTACAGGTATTTAAGATTACTCATGATAATGGCTCTACTCCAAACAGACAGAATGGGATCCAGTCTTCAAACACCTGGCTGAGTGCAAGTTATGACACTTCTACAAAATACATTTTTCCATCCACTTCACCTGTTTTGGTATTTATAATGAAGTGAGAAAAGAATGTGTTTGCAGTGAAAAACTGATAATCAGATGTTGCAAGAGTCAAGCAATCCAATGAGATTCTGCACTAAATCCTTAGTTTGATCTCTCTACAGTGTTGGCTCAGTCACTCATATCAAGACAAAAAAAGCAATACAAAAGGTGTTTTAGAAATACTAATTTTCTTTAAAACTTCTTATAGTCAACAAGAAGTTGAATGCAACCTTTTGTAAATGAGTTGTATTTGTGGATGACAATTCCACTAAAAGAAGAGGAAAAAACCAATATGCAAGTCTTCAGCAAGAGGTAGGAGACCACTGTTGGTGGACTGTTGAAAGAGGGTGAAAGAGTAAAAGCAGTACATTAATTCCCTTAATTCAACTCACTGTCTTGAAGCAGTGTTTTCTGTATAGCCACTGCAGCTTAGTGAGACCTTTCAGATACTGCTTCTAGGTTGCTTTGCATAACAAGAAATTATTTTTGCTTAAACTGAAATGGATGTACTATAGGAAAAGTTTTAACTGCAAATTTTGACTGCTGTTCACTTTTCCAGTATTTTTTTAAGTTAGATAATTTCATAGCCATATTCTAGTTCATTAGCAGCTTTTGAAATATCTTAATACCTCAGTGATAACAGTCCACTAGTTCTGTGGCACAAGCCAATGGCAGATACACTGTGGAAGAGCAGAGGAATCACATAGCCAGCAATGCATTAGCTTCTACAATTAGCAAGCAATTTGATGCAACAGCACTTTAGAATCAGCTGAAGCTAGACCTGTAGTTCATGGGGCTGCTGCAGCAGTGCCTCGTGACACTTTTGGCTTTACTATTTATTTACATACTGCGTATTTTGGCATGTATATTTTCTATGCTAATATTGACTTATACCATCAAAAACCATCTTGCATTGAAGTTGATGTTGAATTCTTAGAATACTGTCATGGCAGAATGAGTTCACACACATGACAATTCTCCTGTGGGGTGCCATCTGAATAGCTTATCTTAAAATACAGGAGAAGCTACAGTAAAGAAAAGCCAGGAGAAGGTAGACGATATAATGCCAGAAAGAGACACCTAACTGGACAGTGTAAGTTGTGAAGTCTGATGGTACAATTTTATAAGAAAAATGACAACTATTGACCAAGAGGAAGGGAAGATTAATATAAGGACATGTTAAAAAAAAATCCAGTGAAAAATGGTTTCTGACTGTTGACAGGCATTGAGGAAGTTGCTGATCTTGGCTTATTGTAGAGACACCAGGGAAACAGCTCCTGGGATAGCAATATTTCACGACTGACAGAAACAAGGATTGCTGGAGAAGAAAATAGGATCATTTTAATTTCACATATATCCAGTCCTTGTGAGGAAACCATCCCATTAATATAAGCATCGTGACTTTAACACGGCCCAATGCCAAGCTGCAAATATGATGCAAGAGGCTAGACTTTCTGAAGCCAATTATCAACCATCTCCTTGCTAATCATGTTCATGAATGAAAAGGTAGCACAGTAATGCATTATATGGTATAATGTTATTTGGCAGGAAGCGTGGGCAGAGGGTAAGTCTGTTCTGTTCTCCAGGATGATTTATTGTAAGTAGTAAAGTAGATAAGGAACTAAAGGAGTAAACGGGTCAAAATTTCTTTCTTAGCTTTTGGAGAAAAGATGCTGGTAACAAACTGTAATGATTTCCATTCCATTAATACTTCTATTTGGCTCATATCAAGATAAGTACTAGACATTTTTCTTCCAGTATGTTTATATTCAGCACAGGTTTGTATCCATGCTTTACTGCTCTCATGGTATACAATAAGTAAGCTGCACATTGCCATATGTATAGGATTATTGAGATTATAAATAGCACAATCACTGTGTTTCTTCAGGTGGCAACGCATCTGTTAAGAAATGTACTGATTAGGAAGCTATATCCAGTTTGAACACTGAGTGGTGCTACTGTATTAACTATTGCAATTCACTCGATCTTCTCCCTTGGAAACAGGTTGTACCATCTGATAAACCCCATCACTTTTCACTTATTAATTAGCAATTACAGTTATGATCCTATTACTTGTATTAGAAAGTAATAATGGCTTTATTATTATTATTATTATTATTATGGGGCGTGACTAAGACTTTGCATGAAAACAGGGACCAAATAAGTAAATTATCTGTAGTCTGTACTCATTGTCTGTGCAACTCCAGCACTGAGTAATTGCAGCCTAGTAATGAATCCAGATCCCACTGCAGTAGATGTTGTTACATAAACAGATGAAAAATGCCACAGCTGTGTGGGGATGCTTTTGAATGACTTATTTCAATTTAATGTAACAAATTACTTACTGAATATTAATTTAGCAGTCTGTGTCATAAGGAAATCTATTGGTTGTATAATGCACGGTAATTTTTAAAAGCATTGTCATTGTTAGCCAACTACATATTCATCATTATCTGGAATACCGCAGGCCTGTCTTGTCCCTAAGACAACATGACATTTCATCCAATAACATTGGATACTGAAATATTTCAGATTTCAACACAGACAAGGCATTCGGAAGGAAAATGTACATCAGTACTAAAATGTCAAAATGATAAGAAAAAGAAAAAAATTGGAAACAACTTAAAAAAACCAGAGTACCAAGGGGAAAACACCCCTTTATTTGGGTTGTGTTTTGAGAGAGAAGGAGAAAAAAAAAAATTCTCCCTCTGCATGTGATCTCTTCCAGTTTAACATTCAGCTTCAAATGCATACAGAAATCTAAAGGGTTTAATTTGTAGTCGCCAAAGTCAGGGAACACTGTTTCCTGTGCTAAATTACAGCTTCTTAGAAAATATGTTGTTCGGAGCAACCAGACTGAAGCTATCAAATACTGTTACTACACTGCAGAGAAGACGTGCCATTTTTATTTTTTTTAAACTCATTTAAAATTAAGAGAAAACTAGATACAATCAAGAGGCTGGTTTCTGGCAGTCAGACAGGACAATATGGGTACTGTTTCGTGCAGGCTCCACGCACCTGGGGGCTGGTACGGAATCTGACACAACTTGGGGAAAGGACTAAGTCTGCTACAGACACACGTGACCTGCTACCTGTGCTAAAATGATAGAAGTGAAGAGGAAAACACCCTCTTGGCACCTCTTTCTCCCTGCCATGGAATGCTGGTGCTGCATCAGGAAAAGTGACAGATTTTGGGCAAGCAAATGGGAGTACAGAAGACAGATCACATAAGAACACCTTCAAATTTATGCTTGTGAATTTTGTTAATGTATTTTTCGTAGTTCAAAAGAAGGCGAAGATTTATTTCTAAAGATGGAAGAAAACAAGTGCTATTCCTTATTGTTTTGTTGTAACAGGTATATGGTGAATTGTCATACTCTGACATCAAAACTATCCTATGTTGCCTTTCCCTGCTCTGCAGCAGCAGGGAATTCAAGGTATTTCCAGTGACTTTTCACGGTCTCATGCTATGACCACAGACAAAAAACTACAGATGTGACTAATTTATACAGCCGTCTAGAGCCACTGAGGTTCTAAGAACATCAGGACGGGGAGGTGGTGCAGGCGACAGCAGGTGGCCTTCGGGAATATGAAGAACTGGTGGTGGAAGTGCTGGGGAGCCTAGGTGGGCTGGCATTTTAACTTGGGGGCTAGGCACTTTAACTTACGCTTAGCTGTGGTTTTGCTTGCGGCTAGCTATCCATAATGGTTTCCCATACACATCGTAAGAAACGAGGCTCTACAGCTCTAATGCTCAGTGCTCTTCAGGTGCCTACATTCCTCCAAAGCCTGTATCGAATTACTGTCTGTCTTCTGCGCCCAAGAGCACGGAGGGCATTTTTATTGTCTAAGCAAGACACAACAACTCTGAGGCACTTCCTTTAGTAAAATAACACGTAAACACTTCTTCTTGCCCTGAGCTGCAGACTAGCTTATTTTTTCATTGCTTGCTTTCCAGGAGATCTTCAAAAGGTACTACAGTTGGCCATCGGTAGGAGAAGCACACCGAAGTATTTCTACAAGCTCGCTGGGCAAACGTGTCACCTCCCTGCCTCGGATCGCGGCCCACGGCCACCGAGGAGCGGCGTCCACCCGGCAGCCCCGTTAGCGGCCCTCGCGGACGAAGAACGGCGAAAGCGAACGGCTGCCAACAACCCCTTCGGCTCGGCGGCGGCAGGGGACGACCCACGCAGGCCAAGGGAGGGAAGAGGCGCCCCCGCCGCCCAAGACAGAGCGGCGGGCCGGCGAGGCGCCCATCGCCCCGCCTGCACCCCCCGCCCCGCGTCCCCGCTGCCCGCGCCCCTCGGGGCCGCCGTCTCCACCCGCCCCCGCTCCGGCTCCCCGTGGGACTCCCAGGAGCGGCGGTCGCGGGCGGGCGGCAGCGGGAGGGCTGCCCGGAGGAAAGGCGCTCTCCGGCCGGGGAGCTTCTGCGCGACCCCCTCCCGCGGGGAGCGCTCCGCGCCCCCTCCGCTCCGCGCCCCCTCCGCTCCGCGCCCCCTCCGCTCCGCGCCCCCTCCGCTCCGCGCCCCCTCCGCTCCGCGCCCCCTCCGCTCCGCGCTCCCGGCCGGGCGGCCCCGCCCCCGGGCACCCACCCTCTCCCCGCCGCCGCGCCGCGGCCCGGCCGCGCCCTCCGGCCCCGCCCGGCCCGCGGCCTTCCGCCAGGGGGCGCTGCGGCGCCGGGCGGGGCCGGGCGGGGCTCCGGGGAGGCGGCGGTGGCGGCGGGGCGGGGCGGGGCGCGGCGCGGGGGAGACGGCCCCGGCGGCCGGGAGGAGGAGGAGGAGGCGGAGGAGGCAGCGGCCGCTCTGCAGCGCGGAGACAACACCTACCTGTGGCATGGGAGAAGTGAGTATTTTTTTTCCTCCGTCTCGCGTGCGGGGTTTTGCCCCGGCTTTGCTCTTAGCTGCCGCTCGCGAGTCCCTCGGCCCCCTCCTCGCCTGGCCTCGCCCCGGGGGAGGGCTGGGGCACTGAGTAAAAGTAGGCAGTGTATTCGGTTGATCCCCTTGTCTTTCTGTTGCTTTTCTCTTCCCCATCACCGTGGCATCTGGCTTTTTCTTCCCCACCCCTTTTTTCTTTTTCCCTTATTTTTTTTTTTTTTTTTTTTAAGCGGCAGTAGAATTTGGGGAGTTGTTTTACTGGCAGGTCTCAGGTTCTCCGAGTCTACAGCTTGCTAAATTCTCCCCCGTACACCTACCAAGGAAAGAAAATTCAGCTCACACCAAGCTGCGTCTGAGGTCCCACTTGGTATCTCTGAGGCAACAAAGAAAACGTATTCTTCTTCATTTGCCGTGAAAGATAGTTCACAGCCGTGGAGGTGGAGCCGGGTGAGCCCTAGATGGAGGTTTTCCCTCTGTGCCATCACGTCCCCTTGGTTGCTAAGCAGTGGTGACCACATCTGTAGGAAGATGGAAGAAGCACACAGAGGAGAGAGAGCAACAGGGAAAGCTGGGGAGAACAACATGTTCTCATGTCGGGCAGCCTTATCTGCTGCGTACTTGTGTAGAAATTAAAAACCCGACATATTAATCGTTCTTATGCGCCTTGTTACCTCAACTCTAAACTTGCATCGCAACTTGTACTCCGGGTAAAGCAAAGTTATTTTGTTTATCCAAATTGGTTTCTCGTGACTTTTATACAAAGAGTAGTAATTTAGAAAAGCGCTCATCGTGCTTTCCACAAGTGGTATTGCTTCAGGCTGAAAAAAATCTTGGTAGGAAAATGAATGATGGGAACAACCCTTATGCAAAACTACATGGTTGATTTATGAAAAGTCATGTAGTGGGAAGTTTTCCATCAAGAAAATGAATTTCAGTGCACTTTTCCCCTACTATGTAAATTCAGATTTTGCCATTTAACTTGAGGACTCCAATCTGCATAATGTTTCTTTGTTACCAGATATCTCATTGTTTCTGGAATATATTAAAAAGACTTCTAGTTTGAGCGGGATGCAAAAAGCAAAATTAAGTAGTGGAAAGGAAAATCTGATTTTTTTTTTTTTCCTAGTTGAACTTGGTTGTTAGCAAATATATGTGTGGGAGTTAGCAACAAAAAGCCCCCCAAACCTTAGTATTTTGTAAGATGAATTACTGTAATGACATGTTTACCATTTGATGCATAGCACTACAGCACTATAAGGTGTGAATTTTCATATGGAATGAAAGGCAGCTCTGACACTGCCATTTTCATGTTAATAGTGTGTGTGTGTGTGTGTGAAACATCTTCTAGCTTCCAAGTTGACTGAAAATCTACTTTTTATTAGAAACTGATCAGTTGCTGCGTCGTCGTCGTTGTTTGCCAAATGCAGCTGCTGCAGGCAAATAGGAAGAATCCATCCTATATGTTGGCTCTGATCGCTCTGCGAGAAACACAGTGGCTCTTTGGCCGGTCCTGATGGAAAAGGGTGTGTCAGGGTGGGAAGGCAGAGCTGTGTCGTGTGCATCGCACACAGGTCCAAGGCGGTCAGAGGCGTGCACAGGGTGCTCCCAGATTTGCCAAGGGCCGGGTTGGCCATCAGCCAGTCCAAGGGGTTTGATGTCCTCTTCACCCACATTCCATCCCTGTCACCTGTCTGTGTTAGGGATTCAAGAGGATAGTTTCATCTAGGCTCTTGGTTTTTTCTTCTTTCTTACATATTTTTAAATGGTCTTCTAAAGGTGTATTTTGCTGAAGTTTATATCAACAGAGATTTGGTGAAAGTGCAAGATTTGTGTAAATCTTAGGCATTGATGGATACTTTTATATTATTCCTAAGAGACACAAAAGCAAACGTTGCCCCTTTCATATTTAAAACATTATTCAGTGTTTGCAGCTGAAGTTCAACAGAGAGAAATCGAAATGAGTGAAACAGATTGTTGATTTTAAAATTACACACATTAAAAGAAATGCAAAGTGCAGATAAATAGTATGAGACGTGAACAAATTCCCGGGCTTTTAAGTAGATTTTGCTAATGTCAGGTTTAATTATCAGTAGCACAATACTGATATGGACAGTTTTTGCCTTCAATTTTTTATTTTAAAACTCATTTCTTTTGTTTGAGGCAAAGATGAAGCTTTGAGGTAATGCTGAAAAGATAAATACTTTGTTTTTCTTCATATAAACAAATCTAATTTATTATTAATACATACTTAGTACTAATAAGCAGTCATAGCATGTAGAAGACATTCCACCTTATTCCAGTCCAAGGAAACATACTATTCCTGGATTCAATCCTTTAAGCACATATGTCCTCATTTAATTTTTTTATAGGGACGTTAAGTTGGATGCCTTCTGCAGTATGTCCTTTGGGACTGCGTATGTGCATACAAATCCAGAACACATGGAGAGAAAACTGGTATAATTTAATCTTTGAAAAGCTTTTTTCCTCCTGTTAAATAAATTGTAAACTCAACCCAGGATAAGGATGTATTTATCAATAATAATCACAGATGTCACGCTCCTTAGAGAGAATTAAATCTTCTCAACGTTGAATGGTTGTGCTGGTTGAAGCACTTGTGTCCAAAGTACATTGGTCTGTCACCAGGGAAGATTTCCCATTAATTGTCTTGTTCCTCTTGTTAAGGTTTTTGTCACTGTTAACTAATTGATTTCCAGATAGGAGATAAACCCTTTCTCACATTTCTAAGTACAGGTTGTATTTTTCCATGCAATGTAATAAGTTCAGTATAAATAGTTTTCTTAAAATCTTGGAAGAAATGCACTGTAGAAATTCAGTAGCAAAGCAGAAGCTTAAAAGAAAAATTAAACCATCTTGCATGCAGTTGTTGCATTCTGGGGAAAAAAAAACCCCAAACAAACCCACAATGGAAATTTGAATATATTTTCTTATGTGAGCAGCTAAGTTTAATACAGTTATTTCCATAGTTCTGTCAAGTTCTCTGTCAAGATTGGACTCTTTCTTTGAAAGTCACACCATGCAATTTTCTTGCCTGGAGTTCAACAGGTTAAGGGAAAACAATAACAATGCTCCAGTAAGCCTCCTTGAGAATATGCACTTTTGTGACAGATAGTAAATGGGAGTCCCTCCTGTATCTACACGTTTAGTTGATCTTCTTGGGTTATTATTCTGTTGATGAGATTATTGACGTATAGCTCTAGTTCATTTTTCTTCTAGCCTGAAATGGTATCTTTCTCAGATGTTGCATTTGCGGAATCATTATCCAATGTTATCCTGAACTTTTGGACATAACATGCTTGTTTAAAATTGCCATATCTTAGACAGAGTGGCCTGAGTAGCCGAGAGACATAAGGAGTCCCTTTGTGCCCTTGCAGCATTACCTGCTTCTGCAGATGGGCTGGAGCACGTATTCTCTAGCGGCTGTTCCTTGTATCTGTGGGCTGGCAGCGCTGGGGTGACATAGGGACTGGTACTGTGCCTCGCGTACTTGCCAGGGTATAGAAATCTGATGCCATTTATGCTGCACCCAAAGCAGCAGCTGCAGCAGGCGGGTTGTCCCTAGTTTTGGTCTGTCTTGTGGGTACTCCTGAGAGACCGCCAAGTCTTGCTGCCTGAGTTTCTGGAAAAAGCTAGGCAAGCCCTTTGCATTTGACTCACTGTTTGGCTTTGTGTCTGGACAAGTATGATTTACTGTACAGATTATCCTGCTGTGAAAATGAGTAGGTAATACAGCGAGAAGATACTATGGAGGAAAATTAACCAAATAGCAAACACAATCTTGAAACCCACTTTGATCTCCTTTTAAGGTGCATATAACTTTACAATACTTGTATAGATACCTATTTACCTTGCTACAATGTCATTGATGAGGGTTCTTTTGCACCTTAAGTGTGCAATTTGAAATCCTACTGTGTTCATTAATACATCTCCAGGTTTCCTGAATGTATAAGGTATATCTTGGAATGTTTACAACATCCCTGAGAAGTGTTCTGCCCAAATATTTTTACTGTGTATAAATAACTTCTAGATCAGTGGATAGCCTATTACAGATTGTATAAAGGCTGCATCCTCCCCTTCCTACTGCATTTGCTGCATTTCTCTTCCTTCTGTTAGTAATTCTCGACTGTTTCACACCTCGTCTTTCTTACCATGGCCACCTGGTGTCTCTACCCTTCCCTTCTGACTTACTCTCATGTTGCTGCCTCCACGCACTGTGATGTTTGCCCTCCCAGCTTAGACACAGTTGTGCAGCAATCATGCTGGCAGTTTAGCTGCACGTGTAGATGAAATGTTTGATATTTGATCGGATAGCAGCCGGGAAGGAGCTTTTTGTTTCTAGTACCCAAATGCTTAATTAATATGTGTATACTTCTTGGCCATCTGGCTTGATCAACTAGCATGCAAATAATTTATAAAGTGAGAAATGTGCCTTCTGAGCAGCTGGCCAGCCAGTGAGGAAATGTTTGGTTTGGAGGTCTGCCTCCTAGTAGGGACTTCTCCTTCTTTGCCCTAAATCCATCAGTGGCTTCTCTCGTACCTGCTGCCTGGGAGCTGCACATTTCCTCAGCATTGGGATCGTGGTTGGCCAGCAAGTGGTGTGGTTTTGTGCTTGCTCGGCTCTCGTATCTCCATCCTGATTCTATCTGGGAACCTTCTTCTACAGCAAGGTTTATATTCATGCAGAAAACCTCAAAGGAATTGAAATAAATGTAATGCTTTGAAGCTAGGCAGTACCTTCAGAGTTTTTAATACATATAGCCAGGTTAATTGGTACAGTCAGAGGCAGAGGAAAGCAGTTACAATATACTGTGTAACTACAATGTGTTTATAAAGGCTTTGTAGTGTTTTGTTGATAAAACTTCTGATTTGTTGGAAGTTTTACTGGATTTATTTATCTGTTTCACAGGATGTTTTAATTTTTTTTTTTTTTTTCCCTAACTACATCGTAGGTAGGGCAAGGGTGGGGTCATTATTCAGGAGCTGAAATCACTGAGTAGAGTACTTCTAGTGTTGGTTATCTTTGAATACATACAGGCCAACCGAGGCACGAGGAAGGAGAGAGTGGGGCTCTAAAAACAGTCACAGTGAAGTGATACTTATTGAGGAAAATAATATGTGGAGGCACTGCTTAGGTAACATGTCTATAGAAAGAGCAGTGGGGATGAAGAAACTTCATATTTGGAGTCATCTCATGTTAAGGATGCCATGAAGGTGACTGCCTTTCTTACCAATCCATCAAAACCTGAAAGATCTTTATTTAAAATAGAGACTTCAGGTTCAGCACAGTCAGAGGGATCTCGTCCAGGAACAGAGCCACTTATTGGGTAGGAGACACCAATTTTCATGGTGTAGTCTATTTTTTCTTCTCTCCTATCCCAGTAAAAATACAATTCTTTTTCTGTTACAGTACGTCTGTCTCGGGACTTGGACTCCAGCTTTTGTGTAGAGCAGTGGTGGTGATGGGTTGTGTTGAACTTCTGTTGATCTCACGGCCTGTCTTAGAGGATATAAGGTAGTAGCTTGCTTGACCTCTGTGTGCTGTCAGTCCTGTCACTGTCAGATTCAAAACTCTTGATCAACACATCCTGTATTTCTTCTGTAGCCTGTGCATGAGATTTCAAAGGACATAACTACATGACGTAGTGGACCACTGTGTTAGATAATTTTGAACTCTGTATTTTATACCATGTTTATTAGAGAAAAATATGTTAATTAACTTACATTTGGATTCAATAATAGACCCTAATTCTTGGAAGCTTATTTTTCTGTTTGCAGGCTAACTCATGTATTTTTAAGAAGGATTTACTATATTTTCCCATGTTAAAAAGAGTATACAGCTCTTTTTACAAAAAGAGATCTCAACTTACTCTCAAGTTACTCACTTCATTAACATGACCTTCAGTTTTAGGAGAAAAAAGATATTTCAGAGCTAGAGTGACACCTTGGAGGACTTTTAAAGAATATATAGATAAGTAAAACCAGTGGGAATTGTTATGTTTATTTACCTTTATAATCTTAAAGCTTAATCTTAAAGCTCTTTAAATCTGTTGTATGTCAGTCAAGTGATGTATCAATTTTCAGTTCTTTTTTGTAAGACAAAGACTGTTACAGAGAAGACGTGATTTAAAGCTTTCAGGGTCTAGATACTTGTGGTTAATACTTGATGATTTTCAGAGATGATATTTAATGATACTTTGTAGCAGTTTCTGTGGCTTAAAAAAGTTTATTTTGTTAATTAGATTTAATAAATTGAATGAAAGAAGAGTCCATTTGTCTGGAGCACCAAATAGCCATGATCACTTATTTTGTCTTTCTTTCCTTCACCCCTCTTCCGTCTCTTGATCCCTAGAGGCTTATTTTATTTTCATCTTGCTGCGTCTTTGTCCTTTTACTGAATTCAAGCAGAGTTTTTCCTTCCATGTAGTGATGATGTACTACTTCGTGGATGATGAAAAGGAATAAAATCATGACTTCCATAGGCTTTGCTGCACTGAGTAAACAGAGATTGGATTTGTGATGATCTACACTTATGAGCAAAAGTATCTGCATTTATTTTATTTCTAAATAATCACAGTGGTTTTATATTTAGGGGTAAGACACATACTGTTATTATGAAACATGTGCATCAATACATCTGAGATGATAATTTAGAGAAGTCCAGAAGCTTGAAATGGATTTTGGTGAGGCACTACGAAACTAAGAGTGTCTCTCTTTTTCTGCTGTAGAAAGTTAAATTAATTCTTGACAAAGTCTTCAGACACTCGCTTTTCGAGAAGGTTTATCTATTGTGAAAAGAGAGTACAGAAATTACCGTAGCCTTGTGCTTTCCCACCTTTTTGTTTTGTGGATTCAAAAAATTTTCCAGAGCCTTTCAGAAATACTGCTTTTCTAGATTCTTGTATGCACTTTCTGCTGCATAATGCTTTACTTACTTTTTGTGGATTTCTTTGAGTTGGACACAGGGCCAAATGGACTAGTGGCCCACAAGATTCAAACAATTACCTAATAATTTAAAGGCATGCAGAGGGTGAGAGAGTGTTTCTATTAATCTAAAAAAAAATGATTTGACAACTCTAAAACAACAAACTATAGGTTACTTTAAAATTAAATAGTACTGCATGGATATGCTGAAAAATTACCTCATAATTTTGCTGAGGGACATAGATGTAGAAGTAGGGTGTTCTGCACTGAACCAAAGTCACTCTATTCTAGAAATGAATCTCAAGTTCTTATACTGTAAAGTGTTTTTTAGGGTTTGTGTTTTGGGGGTGTGGGGATTTTGTCGTTTGGGTTTTTTTTTTTGTGGGTTTGTGGGGGTTTTTTACAGCCTTCATACTGTACCATTAGCTTTCACTGTAGGAAAAAAGTAAATTTCTAGTTCTTGGGGGAGCGATGACTGTTTATTTTTGGTTTTTAGAGAAATGGTTGACTGTGGCAACTGAATCACAGAAGCAGATAAACCAGAAGGCAAATGGCATCAAGCATTTATAAGCCTCAGAACAGCAACTCCCATTCTTTTAAGCAAGTGCCATCATTTCTACGGCCAAACGAAGGTCTATTGTATGTTTTAGAGCAGTACTGATACCTTTTACTTTTTCTCAAGGTTTTACATTGTTAAAACATTTATGTTAAAACTCTAGAAGCAGGACAAGGGTGTCTGACAAGGACACTAGTTGCTACTCCATTTGTATTTGTTGTTTATAAGGATTCTAGTCGAGCTCAAATGGAAATAATAAATGACGATCTTTAAGTTTTGCTGTTTAGAATCTGCCCCTGGTCAGTCAGGTTGACAACAATGTTCCTCCCATCTTTGGACTAATGTGTCAAATCACAGTAGTTTGGTACTTTGTAAGTAATTTAAGAAATGTAAATGTGTTT
The DNA here is from genome assembly GCF_964188355.1 of Buteo buteo. Taxonomy (NCBI): domain Eukaryota; kingdom Metazoa; phylum Chordata; class Aves; order Accipitriformes; family Accipitridae; genus Buteo; species Buteo buteo. Next base: position 32,980,422 of record NC_134175.1, read on the forward strand.
ACCAGCAAATGAGCTAGCCACAAAACCCACTGCCTTTTTCATGGTTTTGCATTACGGGGATGTGTGCTCATAGGAATCTTTTAGAAGGAGATGGGTGTTTAATTTTGGGGATTGAAGAAGTCTCTGGTAACATTTTCTAAAAGTGGTATTGTTTTAGTGCCATTCTTCTAGTTTCTTATGCAGTGTCAATTTTCTAGTTATTTTAAAAAAATTGTAACATTTCGTTTATACGGGTTCTTTACTCACTTTTAGTTTTAGAAAGCCGTGCGTGAATTTGAAGATACTCAAAAGTTTCTTATTTTCTTAAGCTCATAGAACTGTTTTTTGGCTAAGCTGTAAAATGCACAGATAAAAAGACGTACACTTCCACCTGGTCTGCAATTCTAAGACATGCAAGGAAGTGCGGGGGAAGGAACGCAGGCACAGACTAATAGGCTATTCCTCTGTCCTGATGAATACTTGATTAAATTATTTATTCCTACTGTATGACTGGGAAGGAAGGAACATGGAAGATTTTGAAGCTGAGTGTCATTCCACAGTGCTGATAAAGTACAGTGGCTCTGGTGGTCTGGTCTGAAACAGCTGCTTTCTTTTTTCCTGAAAAAGAAAATGGTTGTAAAGTAAGTAAAACCAGGAAATTACTTTTTTAAACCAACTACTGCACTTTATGTAGTATTTTTTTAATAAATGTTTTTTGTGAATGTCGTGCAATTCTGTTTTAGTTATATTGCGGTTGTGCGATACAATCAATGCTTTCTGCAGCAAGGTAGCATTTTGGGGCAAAGACTCCCTTGTTTCTAGGGAACTATGTACTACTACTGCACATGTATTAAGAAAAGTTGTGTGCCTACATCAAGGAACAATAGATTAGTCTGTATACCAAATAACACTTTTATTTTTTCATTGGGTGGTTTTGGTTTATTTTTTTTTCTTTCTCTCTCTCTCTCTCTTTTTTTTTTTTTTTTTTTTTTTTTTTTACATGGCCACCTAAAAAGATGTCTTCAATCCACTGGGGCAGCAGAGAAATGTGTGGTTGAGTTTTGGCACTTCACATTCTGAATTCAACACCATTTATTTTCTTCTGTGCACAAAAGTTACAAACGTGCATATGAGTTAAGCAGTGGTAGTCAATACAGGAAGCTTTAGCCAATAATACAATGCTTTGATGTCAAGATGCATGATGGCAAATGCTATGTTGCTGAGCCTTCTGAAGTGTATGTTTGAAATCTTCACAATGAGTTTGTAAAAGCTGTTTAAAATACAAGTATTTAATTTTAAGAATATTTTCACAGGAAGAAAGCATATTATGACGATTTCTAATATTTTCCTTTAAATTTCATGTTGCAATCCACCCAAGAGCTTTTGTTTATATGCAGTTTGCCCTCTGCTCTCTCAGCTTTGATGTAGGGGTTGGGGAGGAGATACAGCCTCTCAAGCCCTTCTCACTCCTTCAAATGTTGCAAAAAAAGCCCTCAAATTGCTTACTTTACTCCACCTTTAGTCCAGATTTTATAGCAAGACCCTTTAATTCAATTGCATATTTGCCTTAGGGTGATTCCAGAGCCTCCCTTAAAATGACAAAATTGCATGAAGAATGAATTTGATCTGGTATTATGGAATGAGCTACCTGTTATCTTACCAGTGATCCTTTATGTGGAATATTGTTAATGTTCCTCTAAATCATCAGTTTTTAAAGCCACATTGTGATATAGCCTTCTTTTTCAGTTGCAAATCTGAGCTGGAAGAATTGGAGAAATGTCTGTCCCCTGTATGCTTATGACTACTTTTAGTTACTGTTGCTGTAGGCATATTTTCAAAGATCTGCCTGTAGGTTGCCCATATTCATCTGGTGCTTTGTGCTGCAAAGTAAACGATTAACAGGTGTTGTTTCTGGAAGTATTACTAATGGCTCTAGATTTGATGATGGACAAACACTGATAACTATCAGGGAAATCAATTTGGATATTTCCTGTGCTGAGCATACCATATTAATAAAAGTGGGACTCTGTGAAGTGCTTTCGTGTGTGTGAGGTGGGGCCCGTAATGATGAAAAGGGTATTGTCCCTGTCTCCGGTACAGACAGGTAATCGTTCGGGCAGGGACAAGCAGACAGGCCTGTCCTCGTAGGCAGGGACACCTTTCGCTGGATCAGGGTGCTCAAAGCCCTGTCCAGCCTGACTTGTTGAACCACACCAGGTGCCCACGTGGGCTTGTTCAGAAGGGTTGTGAATTGATAGGTTCAAGGCAGGGGAAATTGGTGATTCCAAGCCAGTAGATGGTTCTGTGACTTCGGCATTGGTATTATTGGCAGACACGTTTCTGTGGCTTTTTTTTTTTTCCTTCTACCAAGTGGCATACCCTGCTAATACAGTGTGAACTTGGCAGATTTTTTTTTTTTATGTAGTCAGGCAGCTCATACAATGATTGCAAACATTTTGAATACTTCAGAATTTATCAAAAGCTAGGTCAATAAAACTATCAACTTTGTCTCCTTAGTCTTAATCATTGAATTTTGGAGCATGTTTGGGAAAATATGGATATCTATGATACTAGTATGAGGTGAAAAAAAAAAAATTTCTTTTGAATTCCTTATATGTTGTCAATGACCAGAAGAGTGGATTGCACCAGAACACTACATTTATCTTTGTCTACAGATTAGCATGAAATAGCTCATAGAAGATGATCCTTTTCTTGCCGATCTTCAAGAATCTTTTATACTTAATTGCTGAAAGTTGTTTCTCATTGCACATAGCAGTGACATCCTTTAGATGGGACTCTGAATCAGGTAAATTGGTTGCAGAATGTATTTCACTGGTTTGATTTTAATATTATCAATAGTAATACTTCATTAGTAATGATAAATTTTTCAATATTTTTCAACAATCCAATGTGGTGTAGTGTTTTACTGCTGCCTCTCATTCATGTATCAGCTGGCAATCGATATCAGCCAGTGCAACCTTGATTTTGAAACTCTAAATGTGGAGGACAAAACATTTTGAATGGAAAGAAAATAATTACAAAATTAAATTACTACTTCAGATTTGCATTTCCTTTTTCATTCAGCAGATTTTGTTTTCTTTTAGAGGATACTGTCATATCTGTTTATTTGTTCAACATTTCCCCTGCAGGTACAAGGGTAGCATTAACTTTGGGGTTTTGTTTTAAAATAACTTAATCTAATCCAGTTAATTTTTTGTTGCCCATAATCATTGTTTACACAATCTAGAACAGGAGTAATTTTTCAAAAGTGAGTACGTAAGAAAAGTAAATGAAAACATGAGTGGTGTGTTTCCAGATGTCCTTTAGAGTCTTCGGTAGTGTGGGTTTTGTATGGTTTTGTGCAAGTTGAGAAAGCTTTCTTGTATTTTTGCCAACTGGATGTACTGTCAGATAATTTTTAATGCAGACCTGTCTCACAATATAGAGCCAAGTAAAACAGAAAGCCAAGAAGAAAAAGGGATGAGGGAGGACAAATACTTCAGAAAATAGAAAGACTTTTGGATTCAAGTCCCAGAGAAAAGTACTGCCAAAGCTGCCTTTAAGTTCAATTGTTCTGGTTTATGATCACATGAATGTCTGAAAATGACTGATAACGACTAAGAGAATTAACATTGTTTACAGAAAAGACTCAGTGGTCATAGGGAAAAATTTTCTTTCAAAAAGAATTATATCCCTGAACAAAACTGAGCAAAACAGATGGAGTGTAACAAATGCAGGGCTTATTTGATTGTGAAAGAAACTTGTGATTATCATCCTAGTCTCACTATGGCATTTTCTAACACTTCAAATTCAAGCAACCTGACTTCCAAGTTTCTTTCAAAATCTTTTTTCCCTTTGTCTTGTGATAGAAAGCAATTCTGTAGTGAAATAGGTCTGACTGCTAGAAAGTGTAGGAAAACCAAAGGAAATGCTTCCTATATCTTTACTTCAGCCACTGGCATAATAGTGGGAATAGTTTGGTTAATATTTGGGTTAAAAACAGTGATGATGGGAGTGCCTGTTTTTGTGATAAATTTGGCATGAGGAGAAGGCCATCAGTGCTTCCTCTCATTCCATTATGTCCACTCTAACTGTTACACGGTTTGTAATCTGTGACCATATTCTGCATGCTCCTACATTGCTGTTTAGCTAGCATGTATATATTTCCTGTATATATTTTCTGCTTCAGCCAGAAAAGTTTCTTTGAAACTCTAACACATGTTGATTTGTCTATAGCCTCCTGGCACCTTTGCTTGATGGGCATTCGTGTGGATATTACATAGCTACAGTGTCAAAGGGAAGGCACAATCTTACATTAGTGTTTGTATTGACAAAAAGTAGTGGGTTTTGTGAACTCACAGAAATATAGGCAAATGTAAGTGAATCTTTAATATTACTGTGCTGTATTAATTGAATTGGTCAGGACAGAATATGCAGATGACAGGATTCATTCCCTTATATTTACTATATTTTTGTTTGTAGATCATATTGCTTTTTGGCAGTAAGGCTGGAGTTGAATGTAACTGTGATTTGTTTTTTTTAATATGTATATCATCAATAATAGTAAAATACTGTAGAAAGAGGAGGAAATAATCTAAATCCGAGTTTAATCAACAGTTCCAGCTTGATATAAAATTTTATTAAAGTCAAAGGCTGTGTTCAATAGGTTTTGATTCAAAATACTGATTTAAATTCAAACTAAAAAAATGTTACAATATATACAAATAGTTATTCCATGTATCCCATTTTGTCTTATATTTTAGGCTTTTAAAAAAGTTACTTGGCTCATAGACCTGCTAATTCAGAGTTGGTAATTAGTTTCCAGGCTTGGTCTGTTGCAAATTCCTGCCTCTTGAATGTCAACTCATGTTCCTATACATCTGGGAATATCTGTTTTCTTGCTCAAGTATGGAAGCACTTTCATTATCTGTTTCAAAAATTACATAATTGATGAATTACTAAATTGTAACTGAGGCCAGGTTGCAGTTTCTGGAGAAAAAGCTAGCTATCATTTTTATCTTGGAATAAACTATCTAAATAGATCACCGAGGACTAAATGTCAGATAATGTTCCTTTCAGATCCCAGAAACTTCAAAGCCTCGGTATGTTAAAGCTTAAATGTGATTTTAAATATCTTAACTGTGGCCAAAAGAAGATCTTTTTACTAACAGATTAGCAAGCACTTCTGTGTTTGTCTACTATTCTTACTATTTGGCAGGTTTTGTATGGACTGCTTTACAAGCTTAGGAAATCAATAATACTTGTATTTCCTTATTTCATAAATACATCTACTCATGCATGTTGTATTTAGGGGTGCAGTTTATATAAACAGGCTGCATACTACCTTAGTGGGTGAGGGGAAAGAAAAAGGTAACTGAGATTGCCAAGGGACCTCTTCTTTCATTCCAGCCCTTTCTAAGACCCTGCATTGTCAAGATTCTGCAGGTTTTGGTGGCAATCGCTGTTCTGTTCCCATAACTGCGTTACTTCCAGGCGGGACATTGGGAAAACCAGCATCTTTGATAAACATCCATCCAGCTCCTGTGTTCTGGCTTTACTTAGGGGGATACAGCTATTCTTAGAGCGCTACTCTGTGAAGAACTGAATATGAAACTCTTAAAGTATGCTAGTATTTTCTTGCTGCTTGTTTATTAAAAAATGGCACTAAAAACTGCAGTTGTTAGGGGTTTTGTTTTGGTTTTAGTGCAGATTCAAACATTTAGAAAGTAAAGCTGTCTATGTATGGATTGGATGCAGTATAAACAGTGGCATCAGTATTGCTCCAAAATGTCTCATTATTGTGGACAGAACTTTTAGCTGGAAGCTGTTAGCAAGGCTTTGTCATGAGAATTAAGTTTCTCTTACATGTCTGCTTTGGTGTTTATCTCCTGTGACTTCCCATCGTGGTGGCAGGTATTCTAGCGTATTTTCTCGCTCCTTCTCATGCTCTCATGTTTGTTGGGAAGCAGACAGTGAACTTTGCCAATGTCGTTGACAGCCTCAAAATCTCTTGTAGCAACATAGCACTGCATTTTAGGCTGTTGAACTGAAAAGAATAATTGGTATCGAACTCTCATCTCAATTTTACAGGCTTATTCTGCTTCTGTGGCTTTTTAATGGATGTCATGAGTAAACAGTTTTTTTCTGATAGGTATAAAAATTCAATAATACACTGGCAGTGCTAAATCCTTTTTAAACCTGACAGGTGAACCTTTTCAAGAACATCCTGCCATACGTTTCTGCAATGATGTATGCTGATGCAATTTTCCTTTTTCAGAGTGTTTGCACAAAGATATAGAATGGATTTGGGAATTTTGCTTCCCTATCGCTATAACCCGAGCCAGGTTTTACCAATCACCCCCAGCCTGCATCCATTTGCTGAACAGCAGCTGAGCCTCACTAGGAAATTAGACAGGCATAAAAAGTAGACTCAGATTACACTAATGAGCCCATTAAATGAAGTATAGGGAGCCTGTCTGGCCAGAATGAGGAACTGGAATTGGTCTGGCTGTACTCCTTGCTTTGTCTTTTACATTCTGTAGCCAGTTTTCACCTTCTGTATATCTACTTGGCACGGGGGGGGGGGAGGAAGAGTTGCTTTTTTCTCCCCCTCCTTCTCTCCTGTATTCTCTTATTTGCAAAAAGAAAAAAAAAATCTTACTCTTTTCCAACATTTGAGGGAGAAAACCTGACGCTATTGGTGTTTGCAGGCTATAAAGCTTGCAACAAAGCACTAACAAAGCACATTTGCTTTCTAAAAATCTTTCAAATGATATGTCTGTTCAGTTATGCTTTCTGACCATTTTACAGAACTCCTTATTTACTACATGGAAAACTAAAGTGCAACAAAATTACTGATTTTTAAAATAATCATTAGGAACACCTGATAAAAATCCTATCATGTTTATTATGTCATAACAATGTTATCCATAACAGCAAATAAACTTAGTTTGCTTCAGAATTTTGGCGGTTTTCCATTTGATAACAGACCAGCAAAAACCTGCAGCAAATATTCCAGAGCTCCACCTGGTAGAATGCAAGCCAGAAAGCTGGAAGGGCAGATGATGCCGAGGGCTAATAGAGAGCTGGTAAAAGCCGCCTGGGCTTGCACAAGGAGCAGGTTGGAATATGGTGGGTGGAGGATTTACTAGAGCACCTTGGGAGATCCTGAGAGACCCAGTGGAGGGGCATGGGGAAGCAACCTGGAACGGACCCCTTGAACCTACTGAGTTCTTAGTGTAGGTGATAGAAGGTAGGTAACCGTAGCCTCATTCTGAGCTGGAGTTTGGACTATCTGACTTGTGTAATCTTATTTTACATAACTGATTATAAATACAATACCAAAAATTTGATTAGAAATTGTCATTTTTTTTTGTCTAGCTGCAGTTGAAATAAACTAAATCTTCTACTTCAGACATGGCATACATGTTCCCTGTGTGGAACAACCAAATCCAATGTTGTCTTCTAACTTTCATGAAATCAGTCATAATTCACGTAATAATACTTTCTGCATTAATGAAAGTTTCATTGATGTAAAGATGGTGTTGGTACAGTCAGTTAGGGGGATGTCAATACGTTGTCTTTAATCTGACAGAGGTAAGGCATTCAAGATAATTTTATTTTAAAATCAATTTTACAGTAAAGTTATCGGAATGATGACAACAAAACTGAACCATATAACAGTCTAAAGTCTAAAAAATTTATAGCAAGTGCTACACCTGCATCATTTGGAATAAATCACTTGGAGATTTTTCTGCAGTGTCTGAGTATCATGTATACAAAGTCTGAGTAATTTACATGGAACATTCTGATGTACGTGGCTCAACAGATGACTTCTTGATTCCATGCTTATAACAGCCAAGCTAATAAAGAATCCCATGTACATGGATGCGTGCAGTTTCTTTGCTGTGCATAGTGCTTATGTACTTTGTAATATTGTGTGCATGTAATTTATTTATTACTGTATTAATAATTCATTAATACTAGATTATGAGGTCTGAACAAATTGTGGATCAGTTCTGATTTGCTGCTGAGGCAGTCTCTCTGGATAGTAAATGAACTTTGGGAGGATATATTTTAATGGACCAGCAATGGATTCACTGTGAAAATTCCAGCACCTAGCTATAAAAAGGCAAAAGAAACTCTCAATTTCTTTCCTTCCTCTCAGCCTTAAATCCTTTAACTTGCAGTGAAAGCATCTTTAAAGGGAGGTTTATCTACTTATTTTTATGAGAGAGAGAACTGAATCTGAAATTTTTCTTGGTTTGTCTAATTTTTCTGTCAAAAGCTTGGTATAAGTTATTTCTCTAGTAAATGTTTTGTGTCTTTTGTAGCTATGACTGATTCCAAGAATTATCCTCCTTCCTAAAAACTGATGAATTTCACAAAATCCAGTGAGTTGCCCTCAAAAAACCAGAGGTACATCTTGGTGTATCCTAGTAACTACTGACAGCAGTTCTATTGGACGTGGGGTTTTCCCCAGGTGCCAATGCAGAGGCTCAGCCATATGCCTTCAAGGATTCTTTCTCAAGTAGCACCCTTAAGGGAGTAATTTATCTGAGGCATTTTGCCACTATTCCAGCTCCTCCTGTGTAACATTGTGTTATCTAATCATTGGTAAGAATGACCAATCAGTAAATTTAGATTGTCTTCCATGGTCACAGGCAGAGCTCTGTAGATATCAGGATGATGATAATACATTGCTAACAATGTGAGGAGTGTGTCTTTTATAAACAAAACCAAGAAAAGCCATATTGTTTTAGTTGGCTTTGTGGACCACACCAAATTTTTTATGATTAATGGAAAATGTATTTGATCATAAAAGGACGTGGCCATTAGCAGTACCACTGTATAACAAGGAAAAAAAAGGTTAACCAGCAAAATAGGTTATTGAAAACTCATACTATGTTTGATGTAACAGTCTTGCCAGGCTTTAGTTAGACCAGTGTATCATATGGATTAACTTGAAATGGCCTTTTGTTTAAGAAGTGAATGCAGATAGTTAAGATAGGCTCACCTCCTTTCATTTGCTGCAACGTGTTTGCTGACATAGTGTGCAGTATGACCTAACTCCTCCTCCTAAATTTACTTAATGTTGGGTTCTTCTCTTTCAGGGGAGACTCATTTAGAAGTTCAAGTCATTTAAAATTTCAGCTAGATTATATATTTGTTTAGAAAGAGAATGAATTCCTTGCTTGCATTATATAGACATGAAGTTCCAACTGCTGGAGCAAGAAATTTTGTGTTTGTCTCTCTGAAGGAAAGCAGAATATGGGTAATTTAAAGAAGTGACTATTTCAGGGGAAACAATATCCTGAAGTGGGAAGTCGTAAACCTCTTGAGTAATAATAATTGTTTGGATGCAGAGATCATTAGATTTGTTATTACTGGTACTGCTGCTTTTTGCTATGAGACCAGAAAATTCTTATCTGTGGAATTGTATCGAAATTTCTATATGCAAGAAGAGATGCATGTTCCTTTTGTCTCAGCTGTTTAAAATAATCTGATTGCCATTGTTTGTAGATACACTTCCCCAGAATTAAAGCTCTCAATGAAGTGGAGATATTTCAGAACTTCTTTAGTTTGATTGACTGGGTGTCTTTGGTTGCAGTATAACACTGGCATTCTCTTGTGTGAGTTTGTTAAAGGTGGTATTTTACTGTAAGGTTGACTGATGCCTAGAGATTTCTGATGCTCAGCTTTTTTCAGAGAGTTCTTGGGAAGAGCCTCTGACTTATTAATGTTTCAGTCTTAGAGTGTTTTCAGTCCATCGCCTTTATTCACAGCCCTGAGTTTTGGGAGACTTAACTGAGACTTTCTCCTATAATGTAGTGCTGGACATAGGACTGGTAGAGTAGCTGTGTATTTTGGTTTTTTTTTTTCCTTTGGTTTTCATTTTACAAAACAATAGTGAAAAAGATCTCTGACAACACTACAGTTTACGCACAAGCTTAAAACTATCTTGGATTTTGAACTCAACATGAATATATTTAACATAGAGAAGTGTCATGGCTGTGGTTTTGCAATAAGGCTTCTCACAACAGAATGTAGATGTTAGGCCAATTGTTATGTATCTTGTCTCCACGTCCATTTTATTTTGCAGGAAGTTTGCATTTTATGCATGGAAAGATGCCTCTGCTTTTCATTTAACGTGTCCTTCTCCAAGCATATCACTTAATATGTTAAAATACATTATCCTGGTTTTATATGCAACTCTAATACAATGCAAATTCACTTCTCGTGAAAGTTATCATTCTCCCATTAATTGAGAAAAGAAATGTTGCTTATTGTCTCCAAGTTTATAATTTCCAAATGTAGTTTTTTCATAAATGTTCTCTCTTGATAACAAAGACTGTTTGTGAGACCTTAACCTTTAAACATAATTGAGGTGTTTTTTTTTTAATCTCCTTCATATGTTAATGGAAGTTGAGAGTGGCTTTGGATAAAACTAATTTAACATTAGTCATGTAACATAATGTTGTATACAATTAGGCTTATTCTTCTGCTGTGCAAGAAAGCAGAGTAGCTGAGTGTCTTCCAATAAATAGTCCATTACACAAGGAGGATCTGCATCTCAGTTTTAGATATTATGTTATAAGCTTCAATTCTCATGTATATGCTAAATCAAATAAGAATTCTTGACTTAAGAACTTGGACCAAATTCTGGGTCTTAAGTTTGTTGTAACGTAGCATTGACAGATAAAAAATGAGCTTGTGAACTTGAAAGAAACATTTTTCCAATCTTTAATAGTGCAATTCCTGGATTTCTTTGTATATGTATGTGAATATTAAACTCTTATTCTGTGGACAGAGTCCTGCTAAGGACCACATAGCTTTCTCAGGATCCCATTTGAAAAAAAAAACCAAAAACCCAACAAACAAAAAACCCCCACCTCATTTTTATTTATTTCTTTCTACTTCACAAAAAAAGAAAGATTAGTCCTCAAAAAATATTATTTTTCAAGCAAAAAGTTTTTTTTTTTTTTTTACTCATTTTGAAAATTGCATTCTCCAAGAAAATGTTAAGTGAGCACATGTGCTGGTAATAATACGATGACTGCAGTCTGTAAGAATTTCGTAAATGTCTGGATTTTATGTAGGCAGAACATTTTAAAGCAAAACTTCTGCCTATTGTGGCAATTATTTTCTTCACAATTTCATTTGAAGGATGTGTGCTTTTCTTTTTCAGCTGGCATTCATTCAGTGAAGGTGAAATCTGAGCCAGAGAGCTTCTGAAAATTTAATCTAGAAGTACTGTAGTACTTCTTTTCTGAAAGTATTATTTATTGACTTCTTGGAATCACTGCAGAAAATCTGTAATGTAAAAGAAATCTAACTCTGAAAAGTAACTTGCAATGTTGTCATTGCATTCTTGTTTTTCTTGTAACTTTGAGGTCTTACTCTGGTCTTATTTGAGGTAAGTAAGGCCAGAGTAAGTAATTCTGAAAAATCTTTTTTATTATTATTTATTGGAGTTTTGTCTTTTTTTAAAACATTTTTATTCCTTCCTTTAAATTTCAATGCTTAAGGAAAAAGACACCCTCCTGGAGAACTGTTTTCAACTTACTTTTAAACATCCTGCTAAGCTGCCTTTCCTGAAACTCTATTTTCCCTGTTGTACAAAAATAAAATTTCTTTTTCACTGTGTTTTCATTAACTTCTCTTGGTGCAAAAACTTATAGGATTTAAATGATAAAAGATCAAGTTCATACGATTCTGGATAAAATAAACTTTGGATTATCATTTGGGGAATCTGGCAGTTACATCCTAAAGAGTTCATATAGGTAAAGCAAGTTTAAGTGGTGTATTCAGTTTTGTAACTGAACACAATTATTGGGTAATAAGTCCTCTGTGTGAAGAAAATAAATCTATCCTGTATGATGGTTGCTCTTCCTTCATATTCTCTTTCAGCTAATGAATACAAGGAAACTAAACACTGTGCAAGTACCGTGATTAGTTGAAAATACATATAGACAGTATTGTTTCATAGCTTAATCTTTAAGCAGCTATGGTATGTTATTAAGTGGTATCCATGGAGGTATTTAATTTTTCTATTTGGATTTTAAGCATCAAAACAAGGAGTTAGTTGCATGCTCATTTAAAGCCATAGGTAGAAATAGTATTTAAAAGCTTTGCTATGAATTTATACAGAAAAAATATCCAAATTTACACAAATAAAGATCATAATGTAGTTAACTTGATGTCATCATCTTTGGTTTCATAAGAGAGAAGTGGTTTGGTGCAAAGGTCACCCAGCACACATTATCAGTGCTTTGCGTTGGAAACTACATAAAGTCTTATTTTGTCATAATCTGGATTAATGACACAGAAATACAGCAGCAAACTGAGGGAGGAATCTGGAGAATGAAGGAGAAAAAAAGCCCAACACATTGATAGTGAAACTTTGCAAGACTGAACACCAGGATTTACAAAAGCAAACCTGCTCCACAAAGTAACATAAACACAAAAATGTAAAAATAACTTTCAGTGACTGGTATAATTTATTTGACTCAAAGAAAAGGGTCACTGAACTCATATCACTAGATGAAAATTTCAGAGATGAGAATTTTTACTGTAAATACATGAAAGTAGCAAGCACCAGTGGCTGACGGGCTATTGAAGTGAAGAATACCCTTAGTGTAAGAGTAAATCTGATGTAAACTTGTCTTCATTTTGTAAAAGGAATTAACAGTTTGAGGAAGCTTTAAATTAGGATTACTATCCAGGGACTTTACTACATGATTTGTTTGGACCTAATTAGAAGCAGGGTCTTCAAATTTCAAGAAGTATTTCTGTGGTCTGGAAAAATGTCATAGTAGTCACTCATACATAAATATCATACTTGCTAGAATAAAAATATGTGCATGTCACATTTCTGACAATGTAAATCATGTTTTTCACTGGTTTTCATTGTGTTGGCAACAATAAAAAACTTTCAAAGTTTTGTACTTGCTATGTGTTGGCTCTATTCCAGATTTTCTCTTTGATACATCAGTGATTGGATTGCTTGTTTGTGAGGACTGAATTTCCTGGATCTGCACTTGATGAATACATTTTCTGACATAAAGGAAAGAGGCAGGTCAGTTTGCCTAAGTGGTTGCAGATTCTAAAAATGGGCTTATATTACAGAAATTTTCTTTTTTTAAGATGAGCTGTAGCATCCTCTACCTTTTAAACATTTTTCTTTCCTGCAATATTAATATTTTTCAGGTGTCTTCTGAGTATTACTAGAAATTCATATGTTGAAATCAGAGGTTATTGAATTGAAAATAGCTAGTTTAGAGTAACTTTGGAAAAGATACAGGTCGTGTAAGTTGAGTTGCATACAAGAAGTTGAATCCCTAGAACCAAACAAATTCAGTCTGTCTTCCACAGGCATTTGTTTTAGTCTTTAAAATATTTTCAATAAAAAGCTATAGAGAAAGAAACAACTTATAAATGAAGGACATGGCAAAATCTTTTGTTTAAAATGAGTTGTCTCACTTAGTGCTACTGTATTGCCACAGTCTCCTGCCGAGAAGTATCAGGGGTGAAATGTACCTTAGGTCTAATTTATTCAGTCTCAGAGCAATTAATAATTCAGAAATGTTTTAGTTCTTATTGATGTTTAGCATTGTAAGTGGACACATAGTGTATGTACTGTTAGCATCTACACAGGAAACTATTTGAAAGAAGAAGGAAGACTACTGGATTTTTAATTGTTGATTAGAGAAGACGCTTTCTAGATTAACCCATTTTCCTAAGAACTTTCTGGATTTGTATTATCACAGAATAGTAATATTGACGTAGCAGGGATAAAACCAGCTTATTTTCTGTAGAAACTGTAACAGTCTGAAGGCTGCATCATTGAATAATGACAATATAGTAGTTAATAATGTAAGTCTTAATTTATATAGTAAAATTCAGTATCCCTGGGAAAAAAGCCATATTCTTTTATATACACACATGCACAAAACAGAGTGTAGCAAAGAAAATATACGTAGGTTTGCTTATGACACATCAAATTTGATCATTTGCCTAATTGAATTTCACTGTACATCTTCACCTGACTGTTATGGTAATAGCTTCTTATTTTTAATTAATCTTCATACATGTGAGACGTATGGTTATTGAGACTTAGTAATTTCACCTGGCTTCTTTAGTATGCTGAAAGCTTTATTCATGTTATTCAAATAGCACTATGAAATGCACCATCGTACAGAGAACACTGAAAATAATACTGTAAAAATTCATTGTTATGTTATGGAATATAGAGTAGTAAGAGCACATGTGTTGTTTCTAACTCTGAAAAATACGAAGATAAATATACTGTGTCTGTATGGGAAACATGTTTTCTCAATAGAGAGGGTTTGTTGCTGTATGGTTTGGGCCTAAGCTTGACCATTATTTTTGTAAATGTTAAAATAAACATTTTGTAGTTTCCTATAGAAAATATAAACAATGTGTTTGTGCTTTTCTTTTTAGCCCAGTGGACTCAAGCTCAAAACCTCAAACTTCTACCTGTAAAATAATATAGGGCTAGATTTAATACAACTTGGTAGAAAATCTATTGGAGCAGTAATCTGTTTACATGTCAGATATAGAAAATGGAGTAATAAGAGATGTACTGTTTCTAAAATGCCATAAATATGACCCTGATGCTTTTCTTTATATATATATTAAAAATATATTTTTAAAGGCCATTTAAAAATTATTCTTGCTCATTCAACCATATTCTATGAGAATATATTAATGTTTACATTAGTATCATGTTGTTATTGGCTTGTTCCTGGACCCAGGAGTTTCCTTCTAGTGCTGTGCTACTAGATAGTGGTATGCAGCAGTTGCCTCTAATCTTCCATTTATAACTTGCTTTTTCTGTCCTGCTTGATGAAGAGAGTCTCTGTTCAGACTTACATGCAAAATATAGCCATGTTGGATCACAAGCCTATTTCTTGATAGTAAGCTGAGAAAACAGGTTTTTTTATCTGTTGTTTTTTGGTTTTTACTGTTGGTGGATTTTTGAATGTTGGGGCATTTTGTGTGTGTGTGTGTGTGTGTGTGTAAGCTTTCAGAAGGACTTTTGTGGTTTTGGGGGGGGGGGGTTCAGTTTTAGTTTCTTCACGATTCATATTCTTTCTTGTCTTCTGATTTGATTTGTTATTACCTTTTAGTTCATAATACAGAAGCCATCAAGACTGCAGAAGAGAGGGATAACATTTAAGTCATTAAACCAATCCATCCATCTTCATAATTTTTTTTCACTCCACTTCTTTCTTAGATAAACTGATTTCCATGAGGTAATGATATAAGTGGCATCAGTTTGCTCCACAATGCTACAGAGTTTATATATTTGCAGTACTTTAAAAAAATCATGACAAGAAAATATGGTTACTGAACTGTAACTTAAGATGTGTTTAATAGGTGTGGGTTTTTTTCCAAGCACGGTTGTGATTAGGCTGCTAGGGTAAATCATTAATAGAAGAGAATTCCTGCTATGTATTGGAAAATAACCTTTTTCTGTTTTATGTTAACACTGAGAGATGTGCTGCAGTCATTGGCTATGCTGTCTCTAGAGAGATACACTGGAGTTCATCTCAGCCCTAAGGTTACCACTTAAGCCTTGCTGAATAAACCAGTGGAATATGAACATGCAAGCGGAAAGATTAGTTTTCATTCTGATGACATTTGTAACAACTCAGAAAAACTGCTATAAGGCCGTAGTGGTATTTGGTAAGATGAACAGTCATGAACTTTTCGTTTCACGTATTACAGAATTCTAAAGAGTAAATTTAGCCTAAATGCATAGACAGACATAACAGTGACATTTTTCAAGTACATGTTTGCTAACAAGTTGTTTCTCTAGGTATCGTATTCATCACCTTCTGAGTCTACATTCATAAAGTTGACTAGAAAACTATTTTCAAAGTTTTGTAAAGTCTTTCGCCGAGTAATGAGAACATCCTCCAAAAGACCAGCTGAATATTATAGTATATATTTGTCTTACTCTCTGCGGGTGTCTCCCCTTTCTTTTTGTTGACATGTTTGTTTCTGCCTGTTTTGTTTCTGAGGATAGTAATCAAAACACAAAGTTGCCTAAGTATTTCTTAGACTGCCAAGTATGCCCCTGCTTGTTTGTAGGCATGGTGGATTGGTCAGTGGTGTGTAGACGTGCTGAAAAACCTGTATCATATTTAGCCCATAAAAGGGCCGTATGACTGTAACAGGGCAGCACCGTGTGTACAGGTCCTGTTTTATTTGGTTTTAAGATGTTCTAATGGCTGTAGGTCTTGCTGTCTTGTCTCATCAGATGCTAAAAGACTTGGTGGAACCATCTAACCATTTTGGATAATAACTGTGTGTAGACTGATTACATGTAGCTGCATATATATTAACTGTAGTTTGCATCACTCAATACAGAAAAGGCAAATTTTATGTAAGTGCAGTCCTCAGAATCTGTTACAACACATACAGTATTGGTTAATATACCATATAGGAATAGGGTTTGGGGGGAAAACCTACTATTTGATTTAATACTGCCACCACCTTGGTGTAGGAAAAAGCCCCTGCTAGTAAGAACTTTCCTTGACTTAAAAAAAAATTAAATTGACATGGCTGCTCACAGTAGGGAAATCCTTGTGAATTTTCAGCTTACAAATAAAGAAGCAGATAATACTCCCCCACCCCCCTTATTTCTGAAAAAGAGTTGTAAGCAAAGTAAATGACCTAAGGGTAACAAATAAGACTTGTATGACTCTTAGGTAAAACTTAAGCTTATGGAAAAGGATCCTGGCGTCCTTCCTTTTAAGACAGTTCTTTCTCCCTTTTTGCTGGTGCGTGTTCCCTGGGTATTTAGAGCCACAGATGTCATCCAGCTTCTGAAGAAAAAGTACCTTTTCAGACACAGCTGCTTCTCAGCCCAAGCATGGCTGGGCAGACCTTCAGGATTACTGGTGCTATGGATTTGAGAAGGGTGGCCAGAGAAGGCTAAACAACAATCAGACATTTCATTTGAGAATGGTGAATCACTTCGAGATGGCATGGATGCAATTATTCATTTTTTAATAAATGAGGGAAGACTTGACATTCTTGGGCTTTCTGTTCCAGAGAAAAACATTTCTGTGTTTTCCTAAAGTGCTTTGTGGCTGACATGAAAAATGGCTGATTTCTATAGCTATTTATTAGGAAATTTCTCATCTCTGTACTAGCCTGTGCAAAGACCCCTTTTATGTGTCTTTTATCATGATAAAGAGTATTTGCTAAGGACTCGGAAGCTGTTGTAGCTCAGCTGAATAAGCAGGGCTTTGAAGTCTGTGCATACCTTTGAGTGGCTAATTTTGAGGAAGAGGTGGCTTGTGTAACATTAGGTTGCGTGTCCATGAGAATTTAGTTTCTGCTGGAAAATTGCTACAAAAATAGAAAAATTTCCAAAACTAAAGTTAAGTTGACCTAAAAGTTGACCTAGAAGAGGCAGATTTCTGGGATTCATGGTGTTATGTGTTAATTGACTTCGGAGCTGTTATACTTCATGAAAAAGTATGTCATCAATGTTTTTCCTTCCCAGCACACCCCTACTATTGAGCTTACACTGTGATCAAAACCAAAAGTTATGTCTTTAGCCAGCTCTCACCTCCTGGGTAGAACAGGCTCAGTCTGTGACATTTTTGGTGACAGAAGCCTATAACAAATGGAGCAACTCATCTAAATCCGCTTCAAGTTTTTTCCTCTTGGGAATCAGGCCTCACAGCACCCTGACCAGTATTCACAGTATTTCTGGAGTAGGTGTCTGTGGCACCACCCGTTTTGGGGGGGGGGGGGGGGGGCTGCAGGGGCAGCCTCTGTGAGGAGAGCCCGGGGCTGCCCCGTGCTGGACGCAGCCGGTTCCAGCGGACCCACCGCACGGCACGGCTGAGCTCCTCAGCCAAGATGGTGGTGCCTGTGGGAAAACAGATCTGAGAAAGGGCAAAGCACCACATGTCAGCGTGAGGAAAAAAGTGTGAGAAGCAGCCCGGCAGACACCAAGGTCAGTGAAGAAGGAGGGGGAGGAGGGGCTCCAGGTGCTGGAGCAGAGATTCCCTCGAAGCCTGTGGGACAGGCTGTGGTGAAGCAGATATCCACACTGCAGCCTGTGGAGGAGCATACTGGAGCAGATATCCACACTGCAGCCTGTGGAGGACACCATGCTGGAGCAGGTGGGTATCTTTTGAAGGAACTGTGGCACGTGGAGAGCCCATGTTGGAGCAGTCTTATCCTGAAGTCCTGCAGCCTGTGGGAAGGGCCCACGCTGGCACAGGGGAAAAGCGCGAGGAGGAAGGAGCAGCAAAGAGGAGCTGGTATGGACTGACCCCAGCCCCCCATTCCCTGTCTTTCCTGTGCCATTTGGGGAGGGAGGAGGTATAGAAGTTAAGAATAAAGGAGTGAAGTTCAGCCTGGAAAAAAGACGCGATGGGGGGGAAGCTCTTTGAGGTTTTGTCTTTGTTTCTCACCATCCAGATCTGTTTTAATTGGCAATAAATGTTTTTTCCGTAAGTCGAGAGTCTGTTTGGCCGGTGACAGTAATTGGTAAGTGATCTCCCCGTCTCCATCTCGAGGCATGTGCTTTTTTAGTTGGTTCTCCCTGCCCTTCCTTTTGAGGAGTGGGAGGGAGAGAGCAGCTGGCTGGCAGTCTGGCAGCCAGCCAAGGTCAACCCACTGCAGTCTTGTGTTGGCAAAGGCTGCAACACTTACCAATGCCAGCAAGCGGGACTGGATTTCGTTTTGTCTCTGTCCATAAAATTGGCTTATTCTGAAGATATTGCGCCCATGTGTGTTAACTGTGCTCTCACTGTAGAAAATGGAAAGCTAGAAAGAAGTGATCTATTATTGTTTGTTGGAATTTAATCAATTTATTCTCTTTAGATCTTTTGAGAATATAGCTGGCCTCAGAGAAAGTGCTGTAACTTTGGGGAGAGTATGCTGTATTTTTTTGTATAAATCTAAAATCCATCATCATTTCCTTAATTATGGACAATAGCACCACCAAAGTTACAATTAAAGATCAGGAAGATGCAAGTCAGGAAACCCAAAAAGGGAAAGACTAAATAAACTTCAGCCCAGTTGCTTTCTGCTTGTTCATATGGCTTTAAATATAGAATGTGTTCATGTAGTACCTGTCTAATAGTATAGTATAAACATTAATTTAGCAAGCATAGTATAAGCCACCAGATGGAGTAGTGTTGCTATCAGAAATGAAAAGAGAAATAGAAAGGGCTTGGTTTTTCTTTCTACTTTTGTATATAAGTTGCAAGTTTTTTTAAGGTACTGTGCCAACTTGATGCATGAATCTGTATGTTAGAAGTTGTAACCCTTGACTGCAGTACATAGCTGTGTTAACACATTTCTTACTTTTTCACAATAAGGTGTGTTTTAACTTAATGTTTATGCTAGGGAAAGAGGGAATGTTTTTCCTTTTTTTCTTGCTGTGAGGTTTGCATTAACCTGAGTTGACAAACTGCATGCAAATTTAATTTTTTTTTCTTCCTCCTTTCATTTTTTTCTTTACCTCATAACTTGTATCCGTTTGCCATGTCGTTACTGGTAGCTAATTTTCTATTAAGTATCTGACAGTTAATTCAAATACTTCTTGCTACAGTGCTTTAGAATTAGAAAAGAGGCAGAAGATGATTATGCCAAAAGCTTTTATTTGGGGATTTTTGTTGCTTTTGCCCTCTATTTTCTGTTACTTTTTTTTCTCTTGTTCTCCTAGGATCTTCTTGCACAAGAGCCTAAAAGCATTTAAAGTTTGCAGAATGAAAAGATGGCACAGGCAATGCTATTACCACCAGGATCTGACAGCTTCTTCTATTTCACCAAAGAATCTCTTGCAGCTATTGAAAAACGTATTGCTGATGAAAAATCTCATTGTGGCAAAGATGAACATAAAGATGATGGCAGTCATGAAGAAAATCACCCAAAGCCAAGCAGTGACTTGGAGGCAGGAAAAACACTGCCATTTATTTATGGCGATATTCCTCCGGGAATGGTATCTGAGCCCCTGGAGGACCTGGATCCATATTATATCAATAAAAAAGTAAGTGTTTTATATTAAGAGTGTAATTAGAACACACCTCTTGAGCTATGAAGCGATAAATGCTCTGGTATGGAGGTAATCAGAAGCCCTGGTTGAAAGTATTATGCAGTATGTGATATCATGTTAATTATTTTGAATACGTAAGAAATATGACTGTAGCTCTTCTGCTTAGGTTGCTTTTTTTTTTTTTTAAAGAGCTTTTCTTTTGATATCTAAGGTTTCCTTATGAAGATATTTTGAATTAGTAGACTTTGCATTAGATGTCCTTTAATCTTTTCAAATCTGATTGAATGCTGAAGCATTTGAAAACTTTCTGTCTGGCTGGCTACTCTGTTCCTGGGGTTTCTAGGAAACACAGACAGTACCCGAGATCTAGTTGAGTAGGGTAGTCTTTGGACAAAGTGCTCGTTCAGTCATCTGCCAAAACAATCGACTGTCAAACATTCCTTGAAATCTCATAGAAATATTTGTTTTACAAAAAGATAAATGTTAAAATCTATTTGACTAGGGAGGGACATAAGTAAAAAAAAAAAAAAAAAAGAAAAAATATTATTATCACATATTGCCAGCTTCATGTGATGTGATTTCTATGGATTGGTAACAGCTTGTGTCAGTTACAGATGTGGGTTTGTTATGCTAGAGTTTGCTTCAGGACCACTGCAACTGTTCTGAGTCTAATGGGGAGGATTTGATTTTTCTGACCTGTTATGTTTTCCTGATGATTTTAATACCAATTCCCCAGCAAGTAGTCGCTCCCTGCACTGCCCCATGAAGAACATGAAGACAGTACACTGATAGGACAATTTGAGGTCATATGCCCTCCATAATAGTATGTTACAGAGCAAAGAAGTTCTTGAAAGTCTTTGCGTCATTCCTCTTAGAATCACTTTACATCTGCATGGATGCAAAGTTTTCCCAGAAAGTTTATAAAAATGCTTTGGTTTTGTTTAATGTGAAAGAGGATTTGTGGCTCAGTATCAGTTCAGCAAAACAGTATAAAAATAACATTCATGTGAGTAGCCCCACATTCACTTCTCGGACAGGACTAAGTGTAAAGGCTAAAACTGTACTTTGTGTTTCAATATTGGGTCTATGTTATAGGACCAATATTGATGTGAAGACAAAATCTAAATTTATATACATGTACTGTAATGTGACTCAGTTTCTTCTATAGATATAATGATAACAAAAGAAGAAAAGAGCGAGGGTGATGACTTTAGCAAGTACAGATGAAGATGTTTTTATGTAGGTGTGAAGTGGAATGCTGTTCAGAATGAAAGCAAAATTGAGTTTACATTCAAAAGGCAGTACAAAATAAGCAGTGAATGGTTATTTTATTGTGCAAATCAATAAAATGCTTGTTGAATTAAAAACATAGAACAGGTTCTTGAAATTAAGTAGTGCATAATCAACAGATTGGTATCTTGCATGTAAGTGACCAAAGAGCTATATTACCTCTGTAAGAAGCAACTAAGTTAAAGCAGTGTTTTTTCTAGTACAGAACGTTGATGACTAATAATCAGATGTAGGTTTTTTAGTTTAGTTTTTGTTGTTTCAACTTCACGAATGCTACTGTCAAATGATCTATTTCTTTTACAGTGCAATATCATTAGAAAACAGAAAGATTCCATGTTAAAACCTGCTTATTTCCACATAGTAGCCTTTTGGGAGAATGATCATAAGATGTAGATTGAATTAAGATTTCATTAGATGACATTTTCATTGTTTCTCCTAGTCAAAATAAAAAAAGGTTGCATAAATGGTACCAGTGATGACTGCACAGGCAATAAAGGCAGTAAAGTCTTTAAAAGCCGAGGGTGTCTCACCTCAGAAGCAGTTTTGAAGTGCTGAAATGGTTAAATAGTTGCTCATAAATGCCCAAAAATGGTTAGTTAGGTGCTTTGTTTTGCATTGCCAGCTTTGATCTGAAGTGCAGGTAATACAGCTGGATTAATTTTAAATGTTAAAAATGACACATTTTTAATTATATTTTTAATGTAATTACATAATCCTGGAAAATGCTGAAAGGAAGATTTTGTTTAAGAGGACAGAGTCAAAGAATATATGGTGTTCAGTTTTCATTGCTCGTGAAAATTTAGAATCTGTTATTTGCTTGTATAATTCTACTGAAAAGAAATTTGGCTACTTATGTCTGTGTAAGTACAGCCTCTATTTATGGCAAGGTTGCTAACATGTATCCTTAATTTCCTATTTTCTATCTTTCCCCTGCTCCTTTTATGTTTGGGGTTTTGTTTGTTTGTTTGTTTGTTTTGTTTTGTTTTGTTTTAAAGACATTTATAGTATTGAATAAAGGGAAGACAATCTTCAGGTTCAGTGCCACACCTGCCTTGTACCTTTTATCTCCTTTCAATATTATTAGAAGAACAGCTATTAAGATTTTGGTTCATTCATATCCTTTTCAAGTGGTTTCTTGAAAATTATTACTGGTCTTTTTAAATATTTAATACCACTGGGTTTTCTTGTTTAGTGTTTAAATATGTTCCTGCCCTTAATTTTTTCTCTCAAAGTGAATCAGCGCTAAGATTTGTCACTTTAACCCTCTGATTAAATTCAGAGGAAGAGATGCACAGCACGTATACCTAGATTACAGAGTTAGTGGTATAGCCATTGTTATTGTGAAACATCTTTGCATTATTTATGACATTGCTAGTGATAGTAAACTGATTTGTATCATATATGTTGTCAATATTCTATAGCCTGGTCAATTCTTCATGTTTTGTATGATGCAAATTCAGCATTAGAAAAGAATATGTTCCTTAACTACAGTCAACGTTGTTCAGCATGCTCATTATGCTCACTATTTTGACAAACTGTGTATTTATGACATGGAATAACCCTCCAGACTGGGCAAAGAATGTAGAGTAAGTATACTTAAATTAGCTAATAATTTTTGAAGTGGTTTAAAAATGAAAAGCTAAATTAGGAGCTAGACCATGTAGTTTTACTTACCCTTGTGTGTAACACTAGTATTCTCCTTTCTCTAGGCTAGAGTTTGGTCCTAGCTGCAACTCAAAGCAGCATAGACCTGCAAGCTCTAGGAAGGAAAGAAGCTGTGATATTGTTAACCTTTTTCTCTGAACAAAATTGATTAATACTCTTGTTCAGAATGTTTGTACAAGTAATGTTTTTATGCATTCTCCCTCTTGAGCTGTTCCTTTAGCATTTTTATTAAAAAAAGAAGGGGGGGGAGGCAGGGAGAAAATAGCCATTCAACATGAAACTGCTGCTTTTCAGTGCGGAAGATGCTTTCTGTAGCCCCTATGAAGCACCTTAATTTTGTGTAACAAAATCTAAAAATGGGACGCACACCCTCCTTAAAGAAAATACCTCTGCTGATGATTATTGTTTGACATTCTCAAGTCTACCTGGTCAGCCATCAAGTACCTTTAGTAAACACTAGGTTTCACTTACCCATGGATTTTATTTCTGACATAGCAACCATGCTGAAATTTTTATTTTAGCAAAAACATTTTCTTTATGTTAGTCATGATTATTATTATTCGTGCTGAAATTTCAGAACTTTATATGACAGAAACTACAAAAATATGTTTCAGATAAAATAAATAAACAAAACCAATTACCTTGAAGAAGAATGGTGGGAAAACAGTGATAGTTTATGTGAGTTTGTAACTGCTCTTACAGTGCATGCACTAATCACTGTTTTTTGAGTGATTTTCCTTTATGCCTGTGATGATGTATCACTGAACAACAATCTTTAACTTTTGGATGTTTTCTCATAGGTACACTTTCACTGGAATTTATACTTTTGAATTTCTGGTAAAAATCCTTGCAAGAGGCCTCTGTATAAATGATTTTACTTGCCTTCGTGACCCCTGGAACTGGCTTGATTTTGTTGTCATTTCCTTTGCGTAAGTATATGATTTTTTTAAAGTAAAATACCATTTAGAACTTTTTTTGAACCTGTAATAATTTGTTTGGGTTATCTTAGCTCATTTAAAATGAATTGTAGTTGAATTGTGTTTCAACTTATTCCATTTTATTATTTTACAGTAATGTAGCACACAGCAGAATTAGTGGACCATCCCACAGTACAAAAGAGAAGTTACCACTGAACAATTTTAAATAGTATTTAAATAATAAATCAGGGAAATACATTTCATTTTTAATTTGCATTCAATGGAAATATTCAAGGGTGTGTTTCTTAGGGAAAACTTAATTGAAACAGGAAAATATGAATGCAAGTCTTTCACTTAAAGTTGCCCCTTCCAAAAAGAAATAGTCTGGATTACAGGTCCAGGTCAGTAGTATACACTCTACCTTAATTCTGAATAACTGTGATTTAATCCTACAGGTATATAACAGAATTTGTAAACCTAGGCAATGTTTCAGCTCTTCGAACTTTCAGAGTATTGAGAGCTTTGAAAACTATTTCTGTAATCCCAGGTAAGAAGTAACTGTGTAAAATGGTAGGCACTCTGCATCACTTGTGTTTAATTTTTGTGTGCTGTCATTGTGTTTGTGTGTGGAATCCCTCACTACAGATATGTGACAGAGTTTGTGGACCTGGGCAATGTCTCAGCGTTGAGAACATTCAGAGTTCTCCGAGCTTTGAAAACAATATCAGTCATTCCAGGTGAGAGCGAGGTTAAACACTGAGGCTGACTGAAATTCCACAGAAGCTGAACTCATATTTTAACAGAAGCATCCAGGTTTTAGTCTTAACTTCAATTTGATTCTCTTTTCTAATTCTCTAAAACACTCAGCCTCAGAGTTTAATACATTCTTGCATGAGAAATTGAATTACATAGCCTGTGTATATTTCCATTTCATGATGTCAAGTTTTCTTTCCCACATTAAGGATCAAAATTAACTCTTTTTATTTTTCTCTTACTAATATGAATGTTACTATTTATCAAAAACATTTGGGATTGAAAATATAAGTCTGTTGTAAAAGTTGAATCACTGACAAAGGAATAAGTTAATCAAGAGTAGCATGGGAATTGCATGATGTGTTTATTACCTTAAGATGCCTGTCTTCACCAAACCCCACCTCCAGTTGAATAGGATGCAATGGAATGCAATCATTAACATTTCTACTACAATGCAATTGTGTTCTGGTTTTGTTTGCTGTTATAGAACCAATATATTATGTGTTGGAATAGAACACTGGCAAAGGTTTGGAGCAAGAGGCATCAAGAAGAAAATAAAATGAACAATCTTCTTTACATGTATTTTACATATATAGAGAGCATGAATAAAAATTTACTTCTTCATTGGAAGAGCAGGTGCTTTGGAATGTGTACCATTCAATCCCATTCATATTTTCAGATTAATTTGTCAGGAACAATGAGACTTACTGGTACCTTTTTCCTTTGGAAAATATTTTAAGGCTATTTTTGTGAAGCTGTGCATGGTATTTAATAGTGTGTTGGAGTAGTTCACATTGCATTTTAGCTTGGGTAAATATTTAATATTATAATAAAAATCTGCCTCTGTTTGCAGGCTTGAAGACTATTGTTGGAGCCTTAATTCAGTCTGTGAAGAAGCTCTCAGATGTAATGATTTTGACTGTGTTTTGCCTGAGTGTGTTTGCACTAATAGGACTGCAGCTGTTCATGGGCAATTTGAAGAATAAATGCTTGTTATGGCCATCAAAAAATTCAACATCTTTTGAAAAACACCTAGCTCCATACTTTAATGGTACAGTGTTTGATTGGACGGCATACATTGAGAATGAAAGTAAGAAATACTGTTGTAACTTGCTAAAATTTTTTGTGTATAAACACACACAGGCACACATAAGATCACCATTTCATACTATAGGCTAAAGATAAAAATCAATTAAATAGGATCACAAAGAGTAGGGATTTTTGTGTGTTGCATCTCAAACTCATACAGACATGATTGTTCTTTCCATTAACTGCACTTAGAAACGTATTTATTAGGTTAGTTTGGTTTTAGAATCACAGAATTGTGCAGGTTGGGTTGTCTGGATGACTGTGGAGATCCTAACTGCTGCTCAGCTGCAGGTCCACTTAGAGCAGACTGCTCAATGCCATGTCCAGTCAAGTTTTTAATATCTCCAAGGTTTGAGATACCACAGCCTCTCTGCACAGCCTGTTCCAGTGTTTGACAAGTCTCACGGTAACTTTTTTTAATATCAGTTCAGAATTTCCCATGCTCAAGTTTTGGCTAGTCACCTCTTATCCTTCCAGTGTGCACCTCTGAGAAGAGTCAGGCTCCATCTTCATTACAGCCTTTCATGTTATACTTGCAGGTAGCATGAAGATCCCCCCCCCCCGCCTTAGCCTTCTCAAGGCTGAACAAAACCAATTCTCTTAGCCTCTCCTTGTATCTTTAGGTTTTATATAAGACAGAGAAGCACTAGATAAATAACACAGATTTCCTAGTTAAGATGTACTTTTATTATTAGGCAGAGGTAAGAAAAGAAACCAGTTGTTCTCTGTGAAATAAAGAACTCACTAGGCAAGTAGAGATTCTGGTAGGGAAGGAGATGGTATTCATCTGTAGGTCCTATTGTTGTTACTAAGGAAGCTGACAAATACATCTTTACCCAGATATTTTTCAACATTCTTAATCTCTGCAGACTGCAGTGACAACATTCAGGCTGGTTCAGAAACACACAGATACTTATTTTTTGTATTTGTCATTTTAAGTGATAGCACCAGTGAAGTTGTAATACATAATGAACCACGAGATGTAGTATAACAACTTCTCATTGCCAAAAATTTGATTCATTTTTACGTGTGCGTTTGTGCTGGAAGTGGATTTACAGGATATTGTTCAGTAATTAATTGTAAAAGTAGTGTATTTAAGTAAAAAGAAATTGGTAGAATAATGGATGCTAGCTTTCCTCCTCACTGACTCAAAAGTAAAAGAAAATACAGTTGTTACATGCTAAGTTTTGATGAGTCATATTTCCTTCCTTACTTAAAAAAGGACATTAAAGTTCTGTGCTGTTTTCTGTATTTTCAGATTTTCTTTCTATGCTTCTGAAGTTCTGGAAATTCTGTGACTGTATTTACATTTTCTGTGCAATCTATCAATTTAGCTAGTTTATTTGGCCTAAGAAGGAATGTGAAAATGGAGTGATGATAGTGCTTTGTGGGCAATTCTGGCTGATAGTTTATATGCTGTAGAACATTTGTGAATTCTCTCTTCAAATACAGTATGTAGATCCTCTATTTCCATTTTTCACTAAGTAGCAATCTAAAACTAAAAGACAGAACTAAAATCTTTCAGAATGTCAGTTGCTTTCTATGCTACAACTGTTGACTTTGCTGGGAGACTCTAAGGAGTGCTGATGCAGGCAAGGCAGTTCCATCTAGTTGTGTTTGTGTTCCTCCTTTCTTGTATAACCTCTTCTTAATCATTTATATGTCAGTTGCATTATAATTTCACTGGCCTCAGGTGTGGATCCTCCTAATATATTTTTCAGCATATCATATGCTGGTCAGCTGTGACTGAGCGTGATACCTTCTAGTGACTTTTCTTCACATCTGTGCATTTTCATTTATTAAGGAACAAGGCCAGATTCACTTTTTGAAAATATATGCGCAGATCTTGGATCCACATGTCAAAGTATTGGCACTGGCATTTAGATCAGTATCCGAACATTTCGAGTTTTGGCCAGCTCTAAAGATATTATAGAAGTAATAGGATTATAATTTTTCTGACATTGTATAAGTACTGTTCTTGAATGGTAGGATTTGGGCATCACTAGATCTGATTTAAGTGTTTGTTTTAGAATCCTCCTATCTTCATATATTCTTCATCCTGTGGGTTGTTTCTGATTATTTAAATACTACAATAGC
This sequence comes from Buteo buteo, assembly GCF_964188355.1. Classification (NCBI taxonomy): domain Eukaryota; kingdom Metazoa; phylum Chordata; class Aves; order Accipitriformes; family Accipitridae; genus Buteo; species Buteo buteo. The sequence continues at coordinate 33,008,265 of NC_134175.1, forward strand.
TTTTTACTCTGTGAAAACCAAAGCTTTTTGTCAGCTTGAAAGGTACATTGAGGATATGAACTGAGGATGACGGAAGATTAGTTTAGTTTGAATAAGAGTTTTTTCCAGAACTGTCTCTGTTTTCTAGATCTCAGTGCCTGGCTATCCTCATGGTGAGAAGTTTCCCCTTATATCCAGTCAGAAACTCTCTTGTTTCAAATTATGCCCATTTTCTGTCATTCTCCTGCCACACACCAGTGAGAAGAACTTGGCTCTGTCCCCTTGATAACCTCCTTGTAGTTGCTGGGTGCTTTCTACCCACTCCCCCCACAGCCTCCCTTTCTCCAGGCTGAGCAAGGTCAGGTCCCTCAGCCTCTCCTCACAGGGTCAGCGTTCTAGTCACCTCATGACCTTGGTGACTCTCTGATGAGCTTGCTCCACTTTATCAATGTCGGTCTTGCATTGGGGGGGCCAAACGTGGACACAATATTCCAGGTACAGTCTAAAGAGTGCTGAGCTGAGGGGGACGGTCGCTTCCCTTGCACTGCTAGCTGTGCTGCTGTTCATGCGGCCCAGGAGGCTGTTGCCCTTCTTGGCTGCCAGGGCACACTGCTGGCTCACCTTCACCTTTCTCGCTGTCCGCCAAGACCACCAGTGCCTTTTCTGCAGAGCTGCTCCCCAGCTGGTCGGCTCCCAGCCTGTACCACTGCAAGGGGCTCTTCCTTCCCACGTACACAACTCTGCGTTTGTCTCTGCCAAATATTATGTGTCTCCTGTCAGGCCGTTCCTTCAGCCTGCCTAGGTCCCTCTGAATGGGGCCTGCCCTCACTCATATCAACATCTTCCCCAATTTGTTATCATCTTTCTTGCTGTATTATTTTTTCTTTTTTTTTTAAAGACAGCACAGGTGTTAATCATTAATAACAAAAGATATTCCTTTATTTCTGAAGTCTACCACCTTATAATTAAAAGAAAAATTCTGTGAAGTTGTTTGTAGGACAGCAGCTGTTATAACACTGCCATTGGAACATCCATCTACCTGTAAATGCTACCTTCGTATTTTCAGTCACAGGATGTGCCAGTTAATGTTTCTCTGACTTCAAAACTGTGAGCCAGCCATTGTAAATAGTTCCATTTTTAGTAAGATAGGCTTTAATTGTCTGATTACAATCTACCTACTGAATAAGAGAAGGAATTTTAAGCTTTGTACTTTCTTTCTCTCATTTACTGAACATCAGATTTTGGAAGGATATTCAGTGTTTGCTATGACTCAAGAAGAGAATATGCAATTTATGGTGTTCTAATCATTGTTCTAGGATTTTATTTTTACATTGTGTTTTTATTTTATTCTTTAGTTTTGCAACTTTACTTACCAGTATGGATGTGCCAGTATTTGAACCCATTATTGGAAAAATATGAATGGGAGATTATGAACATTCAAACCATGATAACTTGAATGTAGGTTCATCCTCACAAAAAAAAAGAAAAAACCCCCACTCCTTTGGTTTATAATCATGTTGCTTCCTATTTTTTCTTTAGATCATTTCTATCGCATAGAAGGACAAAAGGATTATCTACTTTGTGGCAATAGCTCAGATGCAGGGTAAGGTACACTGAAAATTACATACTACCTGTCTAAACAAAATGTGAAAAACATCACTCTAAACTTAAAATGCTAATTTAGCTGCCTAACTTCACAATCAATAACATGTGGTCACAGTTCATAGTAAGTAAACACTTGAATGAGTAAAATGTTGAATGAGAAAATATTTTATTGTAAATTTCTTTTAAAAACTCTTAGGTAACTAGAAAATTCCATTTCAGCACATAGATATTGCATTACCAATGTCAAGAACATACTTCTTTATCGTGGATTTCATGCCATTTCTCATCTCTAAAATAGGCATGAGGCACTGGCACTTAGGACTGCCTTTTGGGAAGACATCTTCAGGATTCTTCTGTTTGTGGACTGCATGCATGGCACTGTCTTGCTCTCTCTTTGTGACAATTCTTTGTAAAAAAAAATAATCACATAATTCTATATTCTGATGATACATCAGTCCATCACTTGGTTTTTGTTGGTTATGTCTTTAAAACAGATGTACTTAAATCTTTTTGTAAACATTTTGTGTATATATGTGCCTAACTATAAGATAATTTTATGTGTGTGTGTAAATATGCATCAAATGTACATGCACATATAAGAAAAGAAATCTTTATAGTGTTTTTCTGTAGAGGTTTTGGAGGCAAGAACCTCCTCTATCCTTCAAGAATGCAATAACTGAAACAGTGTGCCTACAGTTGATATCAGGATTGGATCACCTGCTATCAAAACTGATTTGTACAGTTTCAGGAGATAAAAGTATCACTATGATGGTTATTTGCTGTTGAGGAATTGGTGGAATTTGTTAATTTGACTTGACTAATTCACAGACCTGAAGAAACCAAGAAATCTGGTATGCCAACCCTGCTGACAGACAAAATTCAGCATAAAATATGTATACTGACTTTCTTTTGCATGGAAGTACTGACTTTATGGAATCTCTGTGTTAAGTAAATATATTGTTTCCATAGAAGAGGTATCTCTAGAGGTATTAACAAATTGTTGGGAATAAGCTTTATTTTGTGTATAATGGTGGAAAAGGTAGGAAGAAAGATTTTCATTTACTTGTTTGCTCTTTTCTGGCTTTTTTTAAAGAACGCTCTTTTCATTTCCTCACTGATTTTTAAAATGTTGTAAGCCACAAATAGCAGCCCCCTTCACAGATTAGATCTAGTGAACCCTCATTAGAAGCTCAAGGTACAGTAATTTAAAAACATTTTAGTGTTAGATGATTTTTTTTATATACATTGCTTTACTTTTTTTTTTTACTTTTTTTTTCCTCCTAGTAAATGTCCAGAAGGGTTTATTTGTGTGAAAGCTGGTAAAAACCCCAACTATGGATATACGAGCTTTGACACATTCGGTTGGGCGTTCTTGTCACTGTTTCGACTGATGACACAGGACTACTGGGAAAATCTTTATCAGCTGGTGAGTGTATAGTAAAAATTGTGGTTAATATCTTATTGGCCCCAAATCAAACATGGAAAGGCTATTCATATTTATATTACATACCATTGCTATTGTTAGCAATTGAAAATGAACAGTGTTTATGAAAGGAAGCAAATTCAGTTGCAGAATTAAGCAGACATGGGCACTTACTACAGAATGTCACATGACTTCTGAAGATGCACATGAGGGTTTTTTGATCCTTTATTTAATTTTTACAGCGTGTATTTCATTTTGTGCCTCATTATAAGATCTTATTTTCAAAAACTTTAATATTGAGTTTAAACTGTAAAAATACTCTGACAGCAAAATATGAATCTTAATTTCTGTACTTTGAAGCCTGTTTTTGATAACTAGGAATGCATGGCTTGATATAAATTACTTTTCTTACCATAGCTTTTCACTGTATTGTGTGATAATCTGTAAATTATAATAAATATTATCTTTTAATTATGTAATCAGTTGTGCCATCTTTAATTCTTTTGGTTATTTCAACAGGAAAGCATGCTAATACATGCTAAGCATCCAACCTGTGATGTGTGATTTACATTAATTACTCTGATCCCACATCCTTTGCAAGATTATTAGGCATTAAAAGAGGTTTGTCTCAAAGCAGCATGATCCTTAAACGTGTTTTTCACATACATGAATGCTCCCTTTATTTTGATTACTTTGTAATTCAGAAAGCTTGTATGGTCTTATTACAGAGGGAAGAAAACTCAATAATAGCTTTGTGCTTTTCAAATTCAGTAAATGCTTATGAACTGCAGAACTGATGCATGTCTTCACCAGATGGATCGTTTCTCTTTTTCTCCTATAGACGCTACGAGCTGTTGGCAAAACATACATGATATTTTTTGTTCTGGTCATTTTTCTGGGTTCCTTCTATTTGATTAACTTGATTTTGGCTGTCGTTGCCATGGCCTATGAAGAACAAAATCAAGCAACTATGGTTGAAGCAGAACAGAGGGAGGCAGACTTGCAGCACATGCTTGAACAGCTGAGGAAGCAGCAAGAAGAAGCTCAGGTATTTTCTAACAAATGTTTGAGCTTTAGTATATTCCTTTGCATGCTATTGGTTCAAAACAAAACCAATAATTAAATTAACATATTAAAAAAAAGGCATGCTTTTACATACCTCACAAGTGCTTCAGACTACATTCTCTGTGGCTTTTTATTGCTGTTTAGATGTATAATGTTTAAAGCATTACTGGATTTCTGAACTGAGAACAAAAAGTACTCCCCAAATCAGAATAATAGTTTAAAAATAGATATTTCTTATCTAAGGGTAGTATCTAGTAACCTGTCGTGATGATTTTCCAACTTCTCAGCTTAGAAATATTTACAGTGCTTGTGAAATACTTGTCAAGCCTTGATTAGAGTTTAAAATACTTTTACCCATAAATTTCTGACTAATTTTTGCTACTTGTGTTACCACCAGTGAATGGAAGACTGGAAGTAGTACCCCAAAGTTTTTTCCTAACAGCAACTTAAGGAAGCTGTAACTTACAATAACAGTTAAAATTAGTTTACTAAATTGATACAGACTGAAGTATGACTCTGTTTAGCTCTTTTGTTTGCAATTACATTTACTGTAATTAATAAATTTTATTAATTTTCAAGTATTTTCTAATGTACTTTGTGACAGAATGCTGTAAGCAATGTGGGCTGACTCCATGATATGGATGCAAAGTAGAACTCTGTTCAAACAGTGACTTTCATAACTGCCCTTCTATTTTAATTCATATTACAGAATTCCATTTGAAGTTTTGCACAGGTCCATCTAGGTTTTTGTCACACATCTGGAAGTAATTTGATATAAATCTTAGGAACAAGGATTATAGCTTTCTTTAAAAAATGGTGTGATTTGTAAAGCATCACATTAAATAATTGCTGTGGCAGGCAATAGCAGCAGCTGCAGCAGAGATGACCGAGTACAGCGGTGAAAGTGGGATTGATGGACCCTCAGATAGTTCTTCAGATGCATCCAAGCTTAGCTCAAAAAGTGCCAAAGAAAGGAGAAATAGAAGGAAGAAAAGAAGGCAGAGGGAGCTCTCTGGAGAAGAGGATGACATGAAGGATGAAAAGCTTCCAAAATCTGAATCAGATGGCAGTATCAGAAGGAAAGGTTTCCGTTTTTCTTTTGATGGGAACAGACTTGCTTATGGGAAGCCGTTCACATCACCCCACCAGGTACTGTGAATAATGCAGTTGTTATTTTGGGGGTTTGTGAGACAACTGTAATATCCAACAAACTAATGTTGCATTGTTTTAAATACTGACTTACTGTTGGTATTATTTTCTAGAGTGTACCTAAACAAACGTTTTGGTCTCATTTTATTGTTTAGGATCTGGTGGGTCTTAACATGTACAGCAGCATTGCATTTTCCCCAGAAGTCTGAGAAATCTACCTAAGGCACTGTATTAAAAATAACAGTGACAGATTTCTGGGGAATATGAGTTGTTATTTTTTTAATACATAGACATAGATTTTGTATATTTAAAATCTTCAGCCGGTCGTTTTTTTGTTTCCTTTGCAGTCTTTACTGAGTGTTCGTGGCTCCCTGTTTTCTCCCAGACGTAGCAGCAGAACAAGTCTTTTCAGTTTTAGAGAATATGGAAGAGAGAGAGGATCTGAAAATGACTTTGCCGATGATGAGCACAGCACGTTTGAGGATAATGGGAGCAGAAGAGGTTCTCTCTTTTTGCCGCACAGACATGGTGAACGCCGCAGTAGTAACATTAGTCAGGCTAGTAGATCATCAAGAAAGCTGACAGTGTTTCCAGTGAATGGGAAGATGCACAGCACTGTGGATTGCAATGGGGTGGTTTCCTTAGTGGATGGACCACCACGTCTGTTGTCGCCTACTGGACAGCTTCTGCCAGAGGTGATAATAGATAAACCAACAACCGATGACTATGTAAGAAAGTTTTAAATTACTCAAGATTTCATGACTTTTCTTCGTTGCACCAGGCAATGTTTTAATGGAATGAAATGCTTCAAAAATGCTTGAGAAGTTGTGAATGCTTTTGCATATCTTACTGTAATGAAATGGGTTTACGGTGATTCACTCAAAAGTGAGAGGCTGAAGCATGAAAATGGAAAGAGAACAAAGTAGCACATTTTTATATACCTGCAGAGCAAGGATATGCATGCACCTGCATAGTGAATCAAATCAGTAATGTTCCATTGCTAAATCTGTTTTAGAACCCAAGCCAGGGTGCTCAGCTTTCTAAACATTCTGCATATTATTATTTTGGTTTGATTTTTTTTCTTTCTTTATGGTTTTAGCCTCCCTTTAAATGTATTTCCTAATTGTCTGTCAATAATCTTCTGGTTCTACTTTTTTCCCTCGTCCGTATATTTGGTATTGTGCAAATGTAGCATAGCCTTTGAGATTATGTTGATGTTTTAGAAACTCTGAAACCTTTCTTTTTCTCCTGACTCTCAGAGATGATCTGAGTTTTTCACTTCCTAAGATCAGGGTATAATTAAAAAAAAAGGAGTACATGCAAATCCATCCATTTCTCCCTCTGATCAGTTTTCCCTTTTCCCTCAGTCTGCTTCAGGAATGGAGGAGAGGGATCTATTGCATGTTTTTTTCTAGAAACCTTCTTTTATTGAAACAAAAATTTTTACACAGGTCACAGCATCTGAAAGTACATCAACCAGATTCCTTACAGTTTATAATCTTCTTGCAGTTAATTATACTTCCATTTTCATGCATTTATTTAATTTACTGGAAGAAAATCTACTCATACTCATACATTCAAAACTTTTTTATAATTGAGGTGTATTCAATGATATAACTATAACACAGCTTTCAATTTTTTAATAAAACACTTTCAATTATTGGTTAGTTAAATCAGACTTCTTTTGTTTCTTCAGTTGAAATTAATAAAATGAATCAGACATTATAGCTATTCAATGTAAAAGATACCCATTCAAAACTAATTTAAAGGATATAGAGATCAAGACTGATCTATAAAAATTACTTTTAGAGTAATTGTTATTGCAGAAAACTTCCTAGCATGAATCACGTATTTATAATATCTTGTGATTGAACTAGTTTAAAAGTGAAATATTGGTAGAGAAAGCATGAAACTAGGAATTTTTCCGATTCCAGTGCTACAACAGTCTTGGTTTGTTTCTTTGATTATGGCCTCCTCCAAAATTTCTTTGTGTCTAATGTGGAGTTAATGGTAGTTAACTGTAATACAATGGTAATCTGGGAACTAAATATCAAAATCTTTTTTTAGTATTTTGTAAGTATTAACAGTATTCAGAAGTATAAGGAGAAAATAGCCATTTAAAAAAAAATTAGGCTTATGTTATATGTATAATGGAAAAAAATCTGATGTAACAGCACTAAAATATAAAGCTTTATATATTATGAATTCATTGAAACTGAAGAGTCTTTCTGATACCTGTTTTGCAGTATTTCTAAAGCTGAGTTTAATTTATGCCCCCCCTTTATTTTTATAGAGCACTACTACAGAAATAGAAATAAAAAAGAGGCGTGCAAGTTCATATCAAATACCAGTGGAGTTGCTGGAGGATCCCAGTTTAAGGGAGAGAGCCATGAGTATAGCTGGCATTATCACAAATACAATGGAAGGTGTGTTATAGCTACAGATGCGTGAACTTTCTTGACATAGTCTTAGACTTGCTTGAAGGTATTATATCATAGTGCAAATACAGAAGACAAAAAATATGTAGCCTTTGCAAATACATAAGCTGAATAATAGAACAAAAATGCATGTACTTAGTGAAAAAAGAATTGAAGGAATCTGATAAGAAGGCTAAACAAAGAAACATGTTCTGTTTAAAATAGATAATCTGTATGTGTTTTATACAAGTTATTCATGTTTAACAGTACAGTTATTGGAAGATATGCCTTGTGATAAATTTTCCACTAACTGTACTGTAAAAATGTTACAGAAGACTAAAGACCAGGCCTTAGTTAATACAGAGAAGGAAATTTGTAGTAGGATTCTTTGGAACTGTGAAATTATTACTAGTGAAATTCTTGAAAAAGCTTGAATAGTTTTCAGAAATGTGTTCATGGTGAAATTAATCTTATTTTTGCTGAAAATAAATAATTGAACATTTGAGAGGACTGTGAAATTGGAAGTTTTACTGAGAAAACTATCCCTAAATGTAAGCATAAATAGGTTTGGGTTTTTTTTAAACAAGATCATATGATATTAAAAACAGACAACTTTTTCAATTATTAGCTAAAAACTCCTGAGGTTTTTCTTCTAGTCTTCTAAAAATGTTTTCAGTCAGCAGCAATAAGTTAAGTTCCTGGAAATCTGAGGAGGTTCCTCCAAACATCCTTAATGGTTCCAGGGATAAAGATTAAAACTTGAAAAAGCAGGTAACCAAAAATTTATCTTCCAAAACTTGTTCACTATATATTTCTTTTTTTTTTGCCAGAACTTGAAGAATCCAGACAAAAATGTCCACCTTGCTGGTATAAGTTTGCCCACACTTTCTTAATTTGGAATTGTTGGGAGCCCTGGTTGAGAGTAAAGAATGTAGTTGAATCTATTGTAATGGATCCACTTGTTGATCTAGCTATCACTGTTTGCATAATTTTAAACACACTGTTTATGGCCATGGAACATTATCCAATGACTGACGAATTCAGTAATGTACTTAAAATAGGAAATCAGGTAAGTCCATCCAACTATATCCTTTGATGCAGTTGGAACCTGGTGTCTCCTTGAAATAGAATTACTTCTATTATTTTTATTATCATCCCATAAAATAAAGGTTTAATTGTACTAAAAATAGTCTAAAAATACCATTTGAGATATGTTGTATATAAGAGGTTGATTTCTATATTAAAAATTCTGCAAATAGAGTTTTCAACCACCAGAGTTTGAATGACACGAAACCAAAAGAAATCTGACTTGATTTTGTTTAGTATTGCAAAAAACATTGGAGCCAAATTAGATCCCTTCCTACTGTAAGTATCGTTGATAACACAAGAAGAATTGGATATTATTTTGGATTATGATTTTACACTGTTATTTTTTTCGTAATTTTTGTATTTCCATGAAGAATGTTGCTTTGATTGGTCCATAACAATTTGGAAGCTGAAGAATGTGTGACTTAATCCAAGAGTGTCTGTTGATATAGACTGTTTGTTCCCTAGTGGGCACGGTCTGTAAGTTGGGTTTGGGGTGGTTGGTTGGTTTGTTTTATAATGGCAATAATACAGATAATGTTATGTGCTGTACTTCTTAACCTATGTTTATTACAAGTGGTAGTTCTGGTGGTTATGATATAGCAGAATAATAAAAAAATTTGGTTATTAGAATATATGAAATTCTAGTACATGTTGGGAACATGTTCAGGTTTAAGTCCCGAGTTGTTAATGTGTCAACATTTAAATTGTATGCTGATGTTTTTAGCCATTACAGACATAGTTCAAAGTTTTCACCTTAACCTGGAGTCAGAGATCATTATCGGTGGAATATAATCATGTCACGTTGCTGTTTATAAATAGATTCAGGAAGTATTTGAGGAGAAAGACAGGGAGGACGAATGGGTGAGGATCAATAGCTGTTGCAGAGGGCTGTCTTGTGATCATGCCTGTGTGTTTTACCCAGGAAACGCAACCATTTTTTCCTTTCATATGTGATGAAGTAGCTTAATATTCATCTAATTTTGAGCTGTGTGAGTATAAGTGTTCCTTCGTAATGATAAGAATATGTGTTTACTCCCAGACAGCTAAAATGCCTCTATTATACAGGTGTAGTCTCAGCAGTTGATTTCTTGTTTTTTGAACTGTGTAGCACTATCTTTTAAAGACTGTCAAATGATCCTGCCTTTTTTAAAGTCTGTTCATCTTTCTAGTAAAAGATAATAATTTATGCAGTTCTGTAGATACTGGTAGTCATACATCTACAGGAAACACAATAAATTTATTTCAGAGGTGGTTTTTGCCTTCTGCTTCAGAAGACCTCAGAGGCATTCGGAGGCAGAAAGGAGTTTTACTTCAAACATGAGCCTTGGTGTAACTGGCCTTTTTTTGGCAGCTAGAGAGAGAAGATATACTTACTGTATCTGTGAGTTCTCATGAAGACTTCATTTAATAGCACATCACTCTCCAGTTTATGACTAATTCATATTTTTCCACACACCTTTGTTAAAGCAGCTTCCATTGTGGCAAGAGCAACTGTTACTATCTCGCTGAGGAAAGTTCCTTTAATTAGATGGATGGCAGATGTGAGGAGCAAACAGGAGGTCTGTTAAGAATAGTTTATTCTTCACTAGTCACTAAATGTATCTTGGGTTTAAAAGTTAACAGTTATGATACAGCTCATTTTGATGTTGCCACTTACCTTCTCGGTGAGGTTCAGCTTGTGATAATTTTCCTTTCTGACATCCTGCTGTAAGAGGGTTGTTACTTCTTAAGTTGTTCTTTATCTGCTGGTTCAACTTATTCATACTCATCTATAAAGTAACAATAAACATTCTTCCTTCAGGTTTTTACTGGAATTTTTGCAGCAGAAATGGTTCTCAAGATAATTGCCATGCATCCTTTTTATTATTTCCAAGTTGGCTGGAATATTTTCGATAGTTTTATAGTTATCCTTAGTTTGGTGGAGCTTTTTCTGTCAAATGTGGATGGATTATCCGTTCTCCGATCGTTCAGATTGGTAAATAAATCAGTGATAATAATATATCTGCATTAATTAATGCATTATATTTGTATTTTAACTGTACTCATGTAAATAAGACTTCTTAGTAATATGTATATTTTTTGTTAAGCATCACAGAGTATCTCTGCAAGCATGTTTTACAAGATTATTTATGTTATCACTGAACAGTGTGTGCCATTTTATGGTTCAGAAGCAACTAAGCATTTTTTCAAGGGAAAGAGCTGTAATTTTATTGTAATTGTTTTAACATGGGTGGGTAAAGCACAGTGAAGTGTGCAATTTATTTAGTGCATATTGAGAGATATAAATAAATAAAACATTTGTAGTCTTCTGTCTACTTCCATATCTGGAAATTGCAAAAAGACTAGAAGTGTTCTTTTAAAATGTAGAGTTACAAAATTCATATTTAAAAAAAATAAAAAATATTTTTCTTTCCCACCTTGGCAAAAAAGGAATACTTTATTTTATTAGAAAAATATTTTTATTTTAAAAATGAGAAATGAACTATGAGACATTCCTTCCCTGTGGTGTCTTTCCATTTTCATTTCCATTTTGCTTTTATCTGAAAACAAAATATAGTTAATACCTTTTTTATTTTGGGTGGGTTACGGGTGAGAAAGAGTATGAATTATACTTTTTCCCCTTCATAAGCTGAAATGTTTGACTTACAGCTTGTGTTTGGCTTTTATTTCCAGAATGTGTGTCTGTCTGATCCTTTTTAAAATTTGTTGGAGGCAGTATTCTTTTGAAAAACCTCATTCTTCAAGGATTTCAGAATCCTTTATTTTCCTTCAGTAGAATCCTGTTGAGCTTTATTGGTTTTTTTAATTTGTTTCTGCACATAATGGTTGAGACATATGCCATGTTTAGAATTCACTATCTGAACAAATTCAACCAGTGTGCTTTTTCTTTCATGTAGAAAAGAATACAGGTATGCTACACAGAAAAAGAGCAGTCTAACATTTATTATGCTTTAAAAGTGTGGATTTTATGAAACTCCTGTTTCTGTGTAAGTTATGGTTGTTGGAATCAAGTTGAAGTTTCTTCTTTTTGTTATGGCTGAGAGGCACTAGTTCATAATCTGTTTATTTCTATATTGTTTTTATAACTACTCCAAATAATGTCTTTGTATTTTTGTTTTTCAGTTGCGAGTTTTCAAATTGGCAAAATCTTGGCCAACTCTAAATATGCTGATAAAAATTATTGGTAACTCAGTGGGGGCTCTGGGGAATTTGACCCTGGTGCTGGCCATCATCGTGTTCATTTTCGCTGTGGTTGGAATGCAGCTGTTTGGCAAAAGCTACAAGGATTGTGTCTGCAAGATCTCTGAGAACTGTGAACTTCCACGCTGGCACATGCATGACTTTTTCCACTCTTTCTTGATTGTATTCCGAGTGCTGTGTGGAGAATGGATAGAAACGATGTGGGACTGCATGCAGGTTGCAGGCCAACCCATGTGCCTTACTGTCTTCATGCTGGTCATGGTGATTGGAAACCTAGTGGTACGTAGCCAAAATAATTTGAGAATTCATTTAGAGAAGGAATGGTAATGGACCGGTAATGAAGTTTTCGGCATTATTGGATGTGTTATTTAAATATGTATTTTATGATTTTGAATTTGTTACGAGTATGGGTTCTGAAATAGAGTTTTCTGTTTGTTAGATTTCTGATCCTATATAGAATCCTCAGCTTGGAGGATGGGCCCCCTCAGGGGTCTGGAGTGCAATTCAGAGGATATGGGTGAGAGAGAGAAGCATCTTGTGTTCAGGTTTTTGTGGACTACTCCTGGTTACCTAGAGAGAGAAGAGCAAGCAAAGGCTCCCCAGGTGTTGTGCTCCCAGGATGGGAATTTGCTGTTTGCAGAAGAGGACATAGCAGGCACTTTTCTCCCTAACTGATGAGGCATCACTTCCAATCACATGTAGCTAGGTTTTTTACTTTTTCTGCTCTCTCCTGTCTAGAAAACTGCTTTAACATTCTTAGACTCTGAAATCTAAGCCATTTTAAGGTCTGCTTGCTGCACAGCCAACTTTTTACATAAATGGGGTAAGGAAACTTGAATTGGAAGGCAGCAGTTCTGTGGAAAAAAGAGGTTCAAATACTTCATGTTTTCTTTTACCTCTTCAGCTTTTTGCTTCCTATTTCTTAAGTGGTTTTTACAGACACTTTTAAAGCTGTCTGTATTATATCTTCTTTTTCTCTTTGAAAGGAAAGCATCAGATCTGTACCAGTTTGTCCATTACCATGTATAAATTTATCTTTTTAAATATGTTTTGTATTTATTAACTCACCAGTATTTGAGGCCTTCATTGCTCCACCTTTTGCTCTGCTTTTCTCATTGCCTATTGAGTCTTCCTGTATTATTCTACATCTTTTCTTTAAGGCAACTGTCAGTAGCAAAAGAGATTTTAAATTAGCCATCCTGGAGTCATTCTTTAGGAATAAAATTTCTAACAACAGAAATAAGCTAATTATCTTTAAATCAGTCGTGCATTACTACTAGTAGCACAGCCATTTGCTCCAGGATTTTCTACAATTCTGTTGTTTTATAATGAAGAGAACTGTGAAATTGGTTGACAAAACAAAACGTCCTCCTTAAATAGTTTTCTAAACCTGAAGATACAACTTTGTGGAATGAAGTAGTAATCTCTGAATTTTTCCACAGTATTTACTGTATTCTGATTTTATACCATAGCTCTAGTTGAATTTCTTACAGTAGACAATCCTGGCTGTATGTTCAGGGCTCTGTCTTTCTGTGTTCCCAACACATAGTTTTACTCTGTTGTCTTTAAAGCTGCATAGAAGAGCTGATCTGAAGACTTTAGGAGCTGGTACTCTGCTGCTTTGGCTATCCTAGTACCATTTCAGCTCCTGGTAAATTATGGGCTTGTATAACTGATATCTATTCTATGTTTTGTCTTGGCATAAGAGGATGGCTTGGGGGCTAGAAGATGGGGTGTGCGTCACATTTTTTTAAGTTGCATACAGCAACTTTTGTGTGAGTTTGGACCAGCATTTAAGCAAGCTGTTTTCTGCACAGATCAGCTATGTCTTCTGTTGCAGAGTGCTTCTCTGTGCTGGAGAAGTAAACATTTTGGATCTGTGCAGTCAGTACCAAAGAATCATTCATTTCTGACCTTTCACAAACACGAGCAGAAAAAGAATTTATGAGTGTCTTCATAGTCATACAGCAATGCAAAACCACAAAAACCCCTGCATTGGGATATAGGGCAGGTGTTGTATTTAAATTGCATTTACATTTTATTTACTGTGTAATTTCCAGAATCGTATACAGCGAAGGAAGACATGAAGCCTAAGTTCATAATGGGTGATCAAAGAAGCATGTGAATGAAAAATTGAGTGAGAAAAATTCATCTGTATTGTCTTTTTTTTTTTTTTATTTTAAGGTATTGAACCTTTTTCTGGCCTTGCTGCTGAGTTCGTTTAGTTCAGACAGCCTTTCTCCTACAGAGGATGATAATGAAATGAACAACTTACAGATTGCTGTTGCAAGAATTCAGAACGGAATAGATTACGTGAAGAAAAAAGCAAGTGAATGTGTCCAAAAGTCTTGTTGTAGGAAACAAGCTGTTGTAAATCAACGAACAGCAACAGATCAGTTGAATGATGAGAGAGACCATTGCATTTCCAACTGTACCATCGCTGACATAAGGATAGATACGAATTATCACAAAAATGAGAATGGAATGGCCACTGTTATAGGTGGCAGTGATTATACATCATTCATAAACAACCCAAGCCTTACTGTTACAGTACCAATAGCTGTTGGAGAATCTGATTTTGAACATCTAAATACAGAAGAGCTTAGCAGTGACTCAGATTTGGAGGAAAGCAAGGAGGTAAAATTTAAATATTTTATATTTTATATGATTGAATTATACAAGTTGTATTCTATCATAATGTGGCTCTGCCTGCTTAGAAATTGAAAGCGATTCCGATTTGATATTGTTGGACTGTACTGAGAGTGAATAAACTGAAGTGGGGAAAGTGGAGCTAAAGAGAGTAGGAAATTCAGGCAGACCTGTATAAACATATATGAACCCATTTATAAAAGGGTTTTGAAAAACAAGCTTTTCCAAGTTTTTAGTTGGATAGACAAACTAGTATATATGTACAGAATAAACAGAGACAAAAGACTTTTTTTTTTTTAATATATGTAATCATAATGTTTCCATGAAGTAAGGATGAAAGTAAATTGCTATTAAAAAAGATTAGAGGAGATATTAATAAAGAATATTAATACCCTTTCCATCTGATTTTTAAAGCTCACTGAATTCTACAGAAATCAGCATTATTTGTACTGGATAATCTAACAGAGGTGCTAACTCAGGCTAATGAAAGTAATAACAACAGGTGCCAAGTTCTGAAGTTAAAATGATGGGGGAAAGCCAAGGGAACAATGCCAGTATTATAAACTGAATATGTCAAGTAAAAATGATGAGGAAAAACTAGAATTACGGAATGAAAAAATATTAATTTCTTGCTTGTTTGTGGGAATTTTGAACCCATCACTTCAAATACAACTGCCTGACCTTAAAATGGGTGAGCTTTAGGAAAGCAGTCATTTGTCAGCAGCTGCAGACTGAGGGGGAAGGAAAATCATGGATTTCGGCAGGATCCTGAGAGACACTTTTGAGAATTCAGATTGCTGTGCTGTGGGTCCTGTGCAGACTGTGTCTGGTATCAGCTCCCCTGGCACCTGAAGACACAAGAACATTAATGGAGTGTCAATGCTTGTGCAGACAGGTGTACTCCAGCCTGGATTGCTTTGTCTGGATTGTTTTGTTTTCTTGTGGCGTTTGAGGGTTTTTTTATTTGATTGGTCGTGGGCTTTTTAGGTTTTTGCTTGTTTTGTTTTGAACTGGCAATGAATTTGCCCATTATTCTTTCTTAATTTTAGAAAAGAAGTTTGGTCTAGCAAAATGTAGTTAAATTAAATTTAAAAGGTGTAATAAGATGACTCTTCTAGGTATTTATTTTATTGTAGAGTGCAGTGTTCAATAGTATTACACTTATTTTTTTATTTCAGCAGCTCGTTTCCTGACACTTGATTTCTTCCATTTGCTTTTTGGAGGTTCTGTTATTGCATATATTATGTTGACCTCTCAGTTGAGAAGACCTTAGATTACGAAGAGGCCTCTTAAAAGCAAAGCAAACAATATTCATAATTTGTTTTAAAGTATTAACTGCACTTTGTATGGAAGCTATAATGTCTGCTGAACAGCTGCTACATATTTACATATTATTAATCTGAATTAAGGATACTGGCCTTCTTAGTGTGTTTTAATAAAGTTAGTTTTGTGGAAGGAATATCTGATGAATCCAGGTAATTTGCTCTTACTCTTTCTCTGATAACTGTTAAATCTCTTACCTGGAAATTATCCAGCAATTGACAACACCCATTTTCACTATTTTATATTTAAAAGTGGGGTAACAAAATCTATGCCTTCTCACCTCTGATATTCAAGATTAAACATAAGCATTAGCTGTTTATAAGATACTATTATCTAGTATTAATTTTAACCCACTCAAATTTGGAAAAGTAGCTAAGGATTGCCATGGTTAAAAGACAACCATAGGAGATACGTAAATTAACAACAAAAAAGCATTTCATGTACAGTAGTTCATAGTCAGTAAAGTAATTGCTTTTCATTTTGTAGATTATTTCAGCCCTTTCTTTCAGACTTTCCCTTTAAATGCAAGCAGTTTATATTGGAGTTGTTAGATAGCTACATTATTTGATGAGCCTTTGAGAAGTCATTGGTGAGAAGTGAGATTAGATCTATACCAGAAGACTGACAAAAGATAGATGTGAGGTACCTGAGGAAATGCAGGTTTATTGCTAAGCATGGGTTTTTGTTCTTACATTGCTGTATTTGCATTACAGTCCATAATGCACCTTAAACTATTTGAAACTTTTTTTTTTTTTTTTTTTTTTTTAAGTCATGCAGTTAAAAAAAACTAACAATGCTGGGAAAAATTGCTTACCCAGAAGTTTTCGTGTTTGACCTGGTATGATGGGTTTGTTTCATTTTGTTTTGCCTGTGGCTTCTTTCTGAAAGCGTATCCTAGATACATATTTAGCATCTAGTGAAGACCAGGAATAACCTTGAAAATGAAATGCAAGGAAAAATATATTTCTGTTATTTTAAAGGTCTAATTACTACCATTTGGGGGATGCGTAAGGCTGTAATATACATAGTGTGGATGAATTTGTCTGTCATTTTGGTTTGGGTTTTTTGGGGGGATGGAGGTGGAGGGGTTTGGGCATTTGTTTTATTTGTTTGAGGGTTGGCGTTTTGTTTTTTTTTAAGTTCAGGTCCAAGTCCAATATACATCTGTGAGCTTCAGATATTCTGCTAATTTCACCTCTTTCAGTATGTCTTTGGATATGCTTAAAGCTCTAATCAACAGCTATAAATGTTATGTTTTGCAAATGTGTGACACATCTAGAAAACACATTTTTAAATAAGTAAGAATCCATACTTCTGCTGTTTCCAGAACTCAAACACCTAAAGGGTACCGTGTTTTAACTTCATTGCGTACCATTCTTACTTCTCGCAGGAGTAGAATCAAGCTGGATCAGTCAAGAATGCAGATCTGGTGCTTTTTAACCAGGCAGAGCAACGTGTCAGCATGTTTACACAGGTTACCTAAACAAATCATACGTATATGATCACTTTTGAGATTGATTGACCTGCATGCTACTCCGCTACAATATATTTTTCCTCATCCATTGCAATGTAGTGGAAACATGCTCAGCTGCTCTGTAAGCTGAGTCCCATGACTCACGTCACGGCATGGTTGAGGGCAACCCCAACATATTCCTCTCTCCTTGTTACGTCTTTGGTATTTTCTGTACTACTTCTGTGGCATAACCTGCATGCTTTGTAGGTTTTTATATTGTTAACTGAATTATTAAGTATCAAGACTGTTCAAGCTTAAAAGAGGTTAACAGCCTATGATTTTATGAAAATGGAAAGGTAATCTTCATTTGACTTTTTCTGTTCATCTGTTGAACCATGTTTTTAGCTGTCATGTAATTACGAACATTCTCTGATCATGTTCATTTGACCAATGCCTTTGTAATACTACATATATACAATTACTTGTGTGCTAAAATGTTTATATCCTTTGATATAAATTGTTTCATGATTGTTCACAATGTTTTTATAATTTGCATTCCAGTTTTCTCATATAAGAGAAGCTAAAATATAGGATCAAAGACACGCTCCTCGGAACAATCAAAAATATTTTTTTTTATACATATGCATAGTCCTTTTGAACGTGGATGTAATAATTTAGTTATATTCTACTCATGAAGTTTGTGTATGTCTAAGATTCAAAGTTAGGGAATCATTTATATCAGTTTTGCTCTTCATCATCTATAATTGTCTCTTTGTGAACTTAATCCAGTTGCTTTATTTTTAGAAAGACAGAATAAATAATTCAAGCAAAAATTCTGTGTAGGATTCTACATAGGTGTCTAAACAAATCAGGGTGTTTTAAAACGATATAAATAAGGAAGTTCAAGCAAGAAAAAATATAAAAATTAGGAACATCGAGGATAAGGCTAAAATTAAGACAATTGTTAAACAGACAAAATAAGAACTAGTACCCTCCCAGACCCCTAAACTCAGGAACTCCAGAACTGTAAAACAAACCTTAATTATACCAAGCTGTGTTTCTTATTCCTGATGATCTGTTTTGAATAGTTGGGCAGTTCTGCTCCTTGCCATTTACAGGTCATTGAGATATTCCTTTTCCAAATACAAATTTTGTTCACTTAGTTTTGTTGTGGAATCCTCAATTATCTTTCATATATTCTTTTGCACTCTATTATATATTGGAAATATTTCAGGTCTCACTTTTGTGCCAGGGGAACCTGTAAGTTATTCAGGAAGATGGAGTGGAAAAATGTCTTTCTAAGGATTTTTCCAAACGATTTCAGAAAAGGCACTTAAGTAGGGGAGAGTAGAATGTGGTAGTATCCCATCCTACTGGTGCTAAGTATGGGGGGATGATTCTGATTTGATGGATGTGGTTTATGTGACACTGCTACTGCTTCAAGCTTCTGCTGTCGTGAATCTGAACAGGTGTAGAACAGCATGCAAAATAGTAAAGCAGGGGTTTGTAATCATTTGACTGAAAAATACTTGAATCTTGTTCATTTGGATGTCATATTGTCTTACTGTAACCTTCCTTGCATAATAAGGTGATACTCTTTTTATTTTTAATAGATATGCATGCTTTTTTTTTTTCTTTTTTCCTAAATTACATAGACTAGGAGAGGTAGGTTTTGGTTTTAGTTTGGTGAAAAAACACCAATGGACAATACTTTGGGTTCCTTTAAAAGGTAAATGATTTGCAAGCTTTATTTACAGACATACTTACTTTTATTCTTTCAGAAAAAGATAAATAAAAAGATCCTAATAAAAGTGACTTTACCAACTGTGCTTATGCTGAAGAGTACCATACTCAGTGATATGTCAAGCTGATGTAGTGAAGATGATGATTACAAAAAATGTGCTTTCTGTCCTTTTGCTGTTGAGACTAAAAGGAAAAATGAGATTATTTTTATTGAAGAAGTATTTCCTGCTGAAAATAGATCTGATTAAGCAGGAAAATATTCAATTGCTGGAATATAAGCAGCATAACACAGGTGTGCTAAGGTTTTCTGTTGCATTTCTATGTAGTAATATTTTTGGATCCTCTTTTCTAAGAGGTTCCTGCACGTACTCTCCAAAGTGCTGTTATCAACAATTGTCTTTTACATTTTATTGCAGTTCTTTATCTCCTTCTCCAGCAAAAAGAGACTCAGTCTACTTAAATTAAAAAGCAAAAAGAGAGATCCTTAGTAAGTGAAAAGATGAGAATATGTAGCGCAGTCTTCCTGTGGGTTTGTTTTGTTTTATCAAAATTACACAAGACAATGTTTCCCTTTTATTCCTTGTATTAACAGCTGTATTGCTGGTACGTTTGTTCTTTGTTTTGGAGGTTGGGAAACATGTCAGATTTTCCCTTACTATTTGAATATCAAAATGTGAGTGACTTACAAGTTGAATGCACGGTAGGTTGCACCATGTGAATAATCAGTAGCCTACTTATTATTAGCTCTTGTTATGGAGTTTTCTTTGCAGTCATTATCTGCAATTTTTTGTACATTTTCAATTATTGTTTTTAAGATGATGCTCACTAAAGATTGACTCTTTACTAGTTACCTTAAGCAATCCTAAGTGGCTTCAGTGGGACAATTTGTAGTAGTAACATTAGTCTTGCAGGTATTTGTGCCATCATACCTTGACTCCTTCAGGAAAAAAGGAAGTCATGAGCTCCAAATTTTGACCTTGTAACAGTACAGTAGATATTTGTATTGAAAAAATTAATGTATTCAAAATCTCTGTAGCTTTTCACTGCCAACAGTGAAAAAGAAAAAAAGGTATTATGTTGAGGGAATTTTCTCTAACAATGTTTTAGCTGCTGATTTGCAAACATCAAGGCAGCTAATCAACTTCTGAGTACGTGAGTTGACCCATTCAGTCCAGTGCTTACTGTATATACAAGGAGGCCTTTTTATCTTAGTTTGGTAAACTTTGAAAAGCAGCTAAGTGCCGTGGAAGGTGAAGGATGAACATTTCTGTCTTTCCTAAAAGTCCTGTTCCTGGTGTGATTCACAAAATCAGTTAGATCTCTGTGAACTTTCTACATAGCAAAGGAACTAACTGGATTTTTATTTAGAACAGGAAACTCTTCTATGCATATTGCTTTTTACCATCTGGGTTTTTTGTTGTTTGATACCTTCATCTTAGTGAAAAATATGAGCACCTCACTTTAAAAAGAGAACCATTGTTTATTTAAATCTGTAACTCTTCAAGCAAAGGATTATATCCTACATTGTCCTTAGAAGAAAGAGGGAACCAGGCTACCTGTCCTTTATATCAAAATAGTTCATTAAGCCTCTAATTTGATTTCTAGAGTGAAGAAAATTGCCTTTCTTGATTAAAAATAAAAAAAATTCTCTAATCTCTGATTCTTCTACCATGTATTAAATGAGATATATAGCCTCATGTTCTAAACGCATTGATTCTTTTAAGTTTCTTCTCCGTTTATGGTTGTTCATCTTTTAATATTGTTAATTCATAAAAATCTGTATTCTTTCAGTTAAATTCATGTCATCTGCTCAAACAGTGTACTAAGTAGCTTACACTTCAAATGACCCAGGGTACTTCATGTTTTTAATTTTTATTGGCAGTATGACACAAAACTTCCTTACTCTTAAAAATATATATATATTTAAAATTAGTAATTTGATTTATAATTCAATTCATTGTTTCAGTTTACCCACCACTGCTGCAACATTTTGCAATATATACGTGTTATGTCATGGAATGATGAAAGCAGCATATTAATAAAATGATGGTGGTATATAGTGCTATCCTCAGGTTCAGTAGAATTAGTGATAGGAGAAGATGTTTGCTGTGAATATTGTTTTTTTAAAATTAATGCTATGAAAAATGAAAAAGAGGTGTTTGCATTAAATATGAGTAATTTGGGGGTTGTATTCCAGATAATCATTTTTTAAAGTAACAGCAAAGTAGGCAGTATTACTGAATCATTTTTAATAAAAGTTAATGCAGAACACTGGGTTACTTTTTCTTACTAAATTGTCTCTGTCTTCTTTCAAAAACATAGCAAAAAAAATTAATTATTTAATACCTAAAATAATTTTGCCCCTTCACATTTTGCAATTGAGGTGTAAACATAGCTTGATTGCATAGTGCCTGTAACTTGTCTGCTTTTATATATTAAATGTCTCTTAATCATGCAAGTCTAGCTAAATTAAGGAAAATGGTGTTAATTCTGCAAAACTGAGGCTGTTTTACAAAGTGTGCTTACATCATTCCCTACAGACATTTAGTTGTGTGAATTCATTACTGATATTACATACTTCTTGGTAACATTGTAAAATGTCAGAGAATGCTGTGACCAAAACTACTTCGACTTACTTTGGTACTCCTACTCTGATTAAGTGTACAGGAAACCGTATCTTCCTTTAAGATCTCCAGTCTATGGATTTTTGCAATACACATGCAGATTACAAAAGAAAAAACAAATTAAGGCTTACTCTTTTATTAGTAATTTTTTTAGTACTAATGTCACTTATGTAATTTTGATTATTAAAACAAACAAAAAAATCGTTTCTTTCAGGTGTTAACTGTGTACCAGAGTAATGAGTAGTTTCGGAATGCACAATGTAATACATATGTGCATTGGCAAAAAAGAATGCAAATTAATGCCAGTTGAAATGTATTTATCATACTTTTTCCTTTTTGAAACTTAACAGTATTTATGAAAAAACATAAAGGGTGTTCATATGGTAGTGATAATTATGGGTTAAGATAGGGCAGGTTTAATTTGTTTTATGAATGTGTTGAGGGTAATGTTCAAATTCACATCTGAGACAAGGTTTCCTATTAATCCTGATTTTACTTTAGCATTTTCCAATCTAGATCATAAGAATGATCTTAAAATGAAAAATAACTAAATTATCTGTGGTCAAAGGCAACCAAATTTTATTATAAATTGTCCTATATGCCAGAAGTTGTTAGCTTGCATCATACTGATGTTTAAGATGTCAGTGAAAAAGAACTGATAATTAATTTCTTTTATTTTTATATTATGAATAACAGGCACTGAATTAAAATCAATCCTTAAAATTCTGCTACATTTTCTCCCTTGGACAGTTTACCCTGACAGTTCACAATTTAAAGTTTTTTGCTGTCAGAATTTACTGTCTTCAAGTTGAAGAGACTGCTCTAATGAAAGTAGCTATCAATATGCATCATCTTAAAGCATACAGTGTAACGTATTGGTTTAAAATGTAGCAAGAGAAATTATAGTAAGAAAATAAGAGTAGAAAACAAAAAAAATAGAATATGTATCAGAAAATCTACTTGGTAGTAGTTAATTTTGATGAATGATAATGCTGTACTATATTTAGACCAGAAATTCTGAAAATCCTTGAAAGGTTACATGATATGCCTTGCAATCTCTAGGTAGAAAGTGGATGATTTATGCACATTTCAACAGCATTGACTGCTATATGTGGATGTTTGTGTGTATTTCTGGTGACAAATATTGTTCTTATTATTACTTGCACACAGTGTTGCATGCTTAAAGTTATGTTACAGTTCTAAAATTGTAAATATTAGTAAAGTTACTGAATTTTATTTTCAGAAGCTAAATTTTTCCAGCTCATCTGAAGGAAGTACAGTTAATTTAGCTCTCTTTGGAGAAGAAAAAGCTGAAACTGAACCAGAAAAAGCATCAGAGCTACAGGCATGCTTTACAGAAGGTATGGAAATAAAATTTGGGGTTAGCAATTACATTTTGGTTGTTTGCAACAAGCATTGGCAGTTCAAGGAAGCTATTTGCTACAGCAGTCCTGGAGCCTAGTTTGCAAGTCTTATGATATGATTTATTTTGCCTGTTGTAGATAGCTGTACGGAAGTCGGTGGAATCATTTGTGTGATGCAAAGTTAAATATGTGTGTATGCAATCATTTATAATATTTTAAAATAAACACTGATGCAATTCTATAAACTGATTCTCAGCAGTCAGTAATGCTGTTGGTTTAAATGACATTCTCAGTGGTGAAATCTGCAAGACCAAACCCTACACCAGGTTCACTCCACTGGGATTTAAACCAGAATCATGCGATTACCCACAGTCCCTTCATAGTGCTAGAAAGCAATCCAGTGGATGATTCAGATCTTGGAAGGTTTGACTCAAACAGTAGAGTTATTATCTTGATATTACAGCATTAATGGAGGGAGGGGATGTATAAATATAATGTGGGATGCAACAGGTGAATGAGATCCTATGTTTTTATTCAAGTAAAGAAGTCTTAACAGCATATTTGCATGTCCTTAGAAGTTTTGATTTATTTTAGTTCTGTATAGCTATATTCTTTAGAGGACTAGTGAAAATTACTGTATAGGAATGTATTTCCCATTTTTGTGGTATTACAGGTCTTACTTTCCTTTTAAGTCATGATTAAAGTAATTCAAAGCAAAATATGTTCCAGGATTAACTCTCCTATGTTATCCATGCTTTTTGATTTACTATTATGAAGACACCTTTGACTTAGGCTAGGTTGCTTGTCCTTTGAAATGTTATTTCACCCATCTTTAAAAAAACAAAATTGTTTTGGAACGTGTGGCTATATTGATAAAGCAAGCTCTTGATTAAAAAAAAAAAAGTACACTTCACAAATAATTTCATGTTATGTTACAGTTCTTCCTTATCCTTATATTATGTGATGTCTATCAATCCTTGAGCATAAGATTAATTTTTCCATAATGTAGGCATTTTAAGTAGTTGAAGGTAAGATAAATCTTGCTCTTCACAGTGGTAGCTGTTTTATCTGAGCTGATGACATATAGTGTAACCTACTTGTAACATATGAACTTAATGACACTCACAGGAAAACTGGAATGCTGCCTTTGGGACCCATTACAATCATTTAAACTTGGTTATGTTTCTACGTGATTAGTCATTTTTAAAGACATAAGGAGACTACTATTGGCCAGGCAGATATTGAGGTTCACTGAAAACGGTGCCTTGAGGCCCTATGATAAGGTAGGGAGCTCTCCACGGTGAGGCACAATTCTGTGGATGGTTGCCACAAATCTGTGCTACGTGGAAAAGCTCTCACAATCTCCAGTTAAATCAGTTGTTTGTGTCATGAAAGAGGTATCCTTAGTCAGCCCTTGAAGCAGAGGTCATTCCTCAGTATAATATAATAAAATAAAGGGTGTTTACATCTGCATGATTTATTTGAACCTTAGCTGAGAGACAAAAGTAATTTTAAAAGAAGCTGCTGTACTCTTGAATTAGGTCATGTGACAGTTGCTATGTGTTTATGCTCTTTGTTTCTAGTCCCTGACACTTCTCATATGTTCTTTGATTATCTGTCTATAAATGAAAAATAGTTCTTTAAAATGTGTTTGTAAATGAAAATTAGCTCAATTAGATGACTTTTTTTAAATTTTATTTATTCTAAGCTTGATGTAGTGTCAGGGTAGTAGAAAAATTGTGTACATGCAAGTTTTCCTACACCCAAAGTATCAAATCAAGAAGGTAAGGATGCTTTAAGTAGCATGCAGTAATTTGAAGCATAAATTGAAGTAATTTGAACCTTGTGAAACAGTAGCTAGTTAAGAGTGATTTTGCTTTTTCAGGATAATGAAAATTCTACTGTATAACAATTTGTCATTGTATTATTAGGCTGTACACAGAAGTTTAAATGCTGTAAAGGCAGTATGGAAAGCACAAAAGGAAGAATCTGGTGGAACCTTCGAAAAACCTGCTACAAGATAGTAGAACACAACTGGTTTGAAACATTCATTGTCTTCATGATTCTTCTCAGCAGTGGTGCTCTGGTAAGTAGAGCTTGCACCCATAGAAACAGTACCTACAAAAAATGTTTTATCAGAGATAGGATTAATAACATATCTGTGTTCGTTAAGAATAAAATACAAAGTTGGTTTGAAAGAGAGCTTGGAACTAAATTCCCAGAATATTTTGAGTAGTGCATATAAAATAAGTCGTTAAAATTCTGCTGTCAAATAACATTCTGCAGGTGAATTTTTGATGAATACAAGGTGATATGTGTGTGTGAGAGTGCTTATGAAAAGGATTACACTACAAATCTTGGTTAAGACATTATAAAAATAATACAAAATGAATTGTACGCAATAACTGGAACAATTCTACTTTAAGTTAAAATTGTCTCCAAAAGCAGTACAGATACTGAATTCATTATGTTCTCAGTTAATTTTTTGCTTTAGTTTTAGTTTCAGTATTTTGAGACTGTTACATAGGAATCCTGTAATTCCTTTATACTATATTTAGTGACATTTAGTCCTTCAAACAGCTACTAAGTATTGTGTTGGTTTTAGTTGGTGATTGATGTAGGATTTGATATATACTGTTATTATCTGTGCTCCGGCACCTGAAGCACCATGTCCCTTCCTTCTTCTCTGACCTTGGTGTTTGCAGGGTAGTTTCTCTAACTTTTTTTCTTCGGTCCTCATACTGCCATGTGGTGTTTTGCCCTTTCTTAAATATCAGAGGCACCACCAGCTTCACTGATGGGCTCAGCTGCTTTGTGTGGTGGGTCCATTGTGGAGCCAGCACAAGACAGCCCCTGGCCTCTTACCACAGTGGCCACCCCTGTAGCCTTCTGCTACTAAAACCTTGCCAGCAACACTTGATATAGGAATTCAGACAAGATCAGCAGCAATATAATGTTAGGTTACTGTAGCTCATTATTCTCTTTTGTTAGTTGAATTTATTATAATCGAGAGACTGCCTTCTGACTGAGCCTGACTGGCTTTTCAGGGTGACAAATTATAATTCTGTGTTGACTATTACTGAAATTTCTAAAACCCCTGTTTGGCAACTTCAGTTATTACATTGTAATACCATTATCAGGCAATGATAAAATCTAAAACTCAGAAAGAATGCAGTTGTAATCTCTGCTCATGCTGGCTTTTCAAGGTAAAACAGCTGAAGTTGAAAGTGATTTTACTTTGCTGTTTTTAATTCAGCTCTTTTGGCTTAATTTGTAATTTGCAAAGAGCTATGAATATCTGACTTATATGTAACCCATTCTTCACAGGCTTTTGAAGATATATATATTGAACAGCGCAAGACTATAAAAATCATACTGGAATATGCTGATAAAATCTTCACTTATATCTTTATTCTGGAAATGGTGCTAAAATGGGTGGCCTACGGTTTTCAAACTTACTTCACTAATGCTTGGTGCTGGCTGGACTTCCTGATTGTTGGTGTAGGTACTATACTTTCTAAGTAACCTATTTCTGTTGTTTAGGCAGGTTCTTTTATGTAACTCTAATCTGATACATATATATACAGTAAAGAATATAAATTGGGTTTAAAAGAACAGAAAATGACATACTGGTGAATAAGATTCCATTGTAATTATTCAGTGAGTAACTAAATCTGCCTTTATATTTATGCTATCATTGATTCCATGTGTTCTGTGTTTTACTGCACTGCGTCCCAGTGAGTGAGTGAGGACTATCAGCTGATTGGGCTTCAATCTTCTGGATTTGGTGACAGAGAACGAGGAAGTAGACACAGAAGGGAAGGGAAATACAAGTGAGCACATGGGGTTGGGGTGGGACAGTTAATCCTGGGCTTAATGAATCACTGGCAAAGAGCTGCAGGTGTGAATCTTATCAGGAAATCAAGACAGCAAAAGAAGAGGGGTGGGGGCAAGGAGGCAGCAATTGGAGTAAAGAAGAAAGATTGAAGAAAATGAAAAGCGGTGGCCTATGGATCGATATAAAAAAAGTGGGAATCACTCATTCGCAATCCTCATCTTGATTGTTATGGGGCTCACTGTGTACTAGGCTGCAAGGCTAATTTCACTGCAACCCTTGCACTTTTCATTGACACATGACTTTCTAAAGATACTTTTTGGAAGCTGAAATTATTTTTATTTTATTTGGCTCTGTCTCTGATCATGGAGAATGCCACTCGTTGCCTGTCTGAATTCTGAATTCTTATAATAGAAAAAAGCGCCATGTTTTAGGTGGCAGAGTTAATGTTTTTCAACAATTATGATAAAATTACTGTTGAAATTGCACTCCAAAGAAATTAATGAAATTAGTGACATTGTATGATATGTTCTTATAAAGGAGTTCTTTTTCTTTGTGTAGACGCTTGAGTGGAAATTCAGCAAATGGACAGGGGAAAACTCTATTAATCAGATGGAATCAGGAATCTAGGACAGAAATTTTGTTCTCTACCAACAGAATAGAAACTTAGCTAATGCTCTTTTTTAAATAGGTTATTTTGGAGGGAAAGGCACAAGTGGTATTTGTTATCAGTCTTCCTCACTTAACTATGATTCTCTTTTTAGCATCAGTTATAGGGTGGGGACACAGAATTCCCATTCTGAGCAAATGGGCTAACTCAATGACATGAAATAACATATGTTCTGTCTGGGAAATTCAATTTTCCGCTTTTTCTTTTCATATCTTCTCCATTTCTTGTGTTATGAAGACCCAATATATACTTATACAAAGCATAAAGTCAGCATATATTCCCAGAACAGATGTATTGATCTTTAAGAAACTTAGTAAGTATAAGAGTTCTCCCCTTTGAATTGTGTTTAAGATGAATTCTTCTTAGTAAAGCATACCATATCTCCATATGGATAGTATGGGCTATTCCTTTTCCCAGTGATTTCAGTGCTTTCCTGTAGCCATCTTCATCTCTTGCTTGGAATGCCTACATCTTATGACCCTATAGCAGCAGATCATAGACAAATTTAGTTGGAAGGCACCTTTGGAGGTGGTCTAGCTTTCTGGTCTAGCTCCTTGCCTTGAAAGCAGGCTCAGCTAAGAAATTAGTTCTAACCTCAAGGTCAGATTAGGCTGCTCAGGGTGACACCCAGTTTTGAATAGAGATTCTGCTACCCTACTTGGCAATCTGTTTCCAGTGTTTGACCACCTGTATTGTAAACCCACTCCTCCCACCACACCCATCCCCCTGAAAAAGTCAGTGGTGGTCTGCTTAGCTTTTTCAGACTTTATTGCCAGATTTACTTGTTATTGTTTTCAGCTAGTAGCAAGCAACTTTAATTCTTTCTCTTATTGCTGGCATTTTACGTGTTGGTTAGGTAGCAGGCAGTGTGCTGCCCTCAACTGTTCGAATCTATCTTTGCTTTATCTTCCTGTCCTGTGCCTTTACCCAGCTAAACATTGAACAAATTTGCCATACCAGTACCAGTCTAATTAAATGTTTCACAGTGAGGCAACATTTTACAGGATCTTTTTAGGCAAACCGTTCTGTACCTATTGGTCTAAACTCTTCAGCTGTCCCCTACTTGGGAAAGAGCTACTAACAGAAATTCTTACCCGTTGTGATGTTCACAGTGTTTCCAGAAAAGGATAATTAACCCCAAAACAAATACAAATGCTGGTTTTGCTCAGCTTTCCATGTGCAAGTTAAAAGGGTATAATAAAAAAGATAAGACATGGGGTTGTGTAGTGTGTGACAGCTTGCTTGAACTACCCTTAGAGGAAAGAAATCTGCATAAGGCTTCCTCGTGTAAATGCAACAGGAGACAGCCATCTGGACTGGAAGATTCAGTGAGGACAAGAGTCATTGACTCTCACCAGAAAACAGCAGGACAATCGGCTTTTGAGCTGTTAATCCAGTTGTACTGAAGGTTTCAAAAATTCTTGTGGATTAGACCCTCTCTTCCACAAAAGTAACAGTCTTAAAAGAGGAAGTAAATCTCAAGGCACATTAATTGTCCAAAACACAAGCAGTTTAACAAATCCAAAGAAAGGTGTTTCCACCTTACGTTAACAATGTGCTTTTCTGCAAATGCCCCATTTGGTAGTTATAAGAACAGAAAGTTCAAGTGAAGGTGAGGATGGATTCTGTCTCACATGTATCATTACAGTGTATTTTTTACATTTCCTTTTCTTTTTGTTACAATATACCTTTTGAATTTACTGTATTTGTGATAGTATACAATATTATTTTCTAATTTTACATCATAGAAGTGTTACAATTAGCACTTTTGTATGTGGAAGAAAGTTCAGAGCCTGGTATCAGGAGTTGTCCAAACCATGATCATAAATAAGGAAGAGGAGGAAATTATTTATTAAAAAAAAAAAAAAAAAAAAAAGAAGCTTGTTTGCATATGCACACACATCCACAGATGGTACCAGTAGAGATGTGCGAGTCTTGCAGGAAGAGGATTTCTTGCAATGCAAATATGAAAATATAATAACTGCATTATGTAAGAAAATATGGTTATCTGACAGGAATACTTGAAACAGATTTTCTCTACGTCTTCACTAAAATTATAAAAGTAAGGCCTAATGATCTTAAGGTCTTGATGGATTCATATGGATTAATGCTTTCTGTGCTAAATGTTTGTCTAGCATTTGAATTTAAAGAAGGCACAGTCTTCTGAAATTGAGTATTATAGTTGAGTTTGTATAGGAATTCAGATTGGTGGCATAAACGGACATTCCACTCAGTGAATGTGTTCTTTTTCTGAATCTTGTCCTAGTTCTCTTTTTTCCTTTTTTTAATGAAAATTTCTTCTCTTGAACTATGTGGCCTAATTATAATTACTTCAGCAGCTGAATTATCTAAAGTTTTCGATGGGTTATTTTATAAGTACAGGTATATAGTCACCATGATAAGGTATTGTAGTGATCACTGGCTTGTATTTCACATATTGCACAGATGTTGAGTTCCTTGAGTTAATTTGGTTTTAACTAGTTTGTGCGATTTACAAAAAACATTGCATCCTGATTTTTTAAAAGCACCCTTGATTTTATGAAAACTATGATTTTATGCTATGTTTAAAAGACATAAAAAATTAGCCAGTTTCTCCTCATTGTCTATGTATTTTATAAAGTGCCATTGTTTAACCCATTTCAATACTCTAAGGCAGATAACTCCTAAAAACGTATCTACCAGCTTCTTGATCATTCTTGGACTTAGAATTTTTAACGTCAGTTTTGAACTTGAAGCTGGAAACAGTGTTTTTTGCCAAATGGAGGTAAACACAGATTTTCTTCTGGTACTTGATATTATGATTTTGAAATATCCAGATTGCAGTAGTCTGAAAAGCCAACAAGCCATAGCTCACAATTAAATTATTAACTCTGTGATAACTCCACTTCCCAGGAAAGTGCTGTCTACTGTTCTATGCATTTGAGTGCATTGCTTTTAGGTAATTGTATTGACATTGGTATTTCTTTGTGTTTATCATACAGTTAGGAGTCACACATGTCAGATTCCTGTCTGACTGAGTATATACTACTTCCAAGCCTGTTGTCATCTGCAGGCAATATGAATTACTGGTTATTTATATATCTGCTGTTATGTGAATTACTCTAAGTGCAAATTAGCAGAAGCAAATGCTGCTGGCTCACATTTTATCATGACTATAATAATGCATCTGTAGTAGAGCACTGTTTAGTATTGTAACATGTCACGTAGAATGGGATTGGGTTTTCAGTACATTTCAGGCTTTGGCTGAGTTTATTGGGAAGATAAGCTTTTATTCAAATTCTTTTTGTCCAAATTGCCCTTC
The DNA here is from genome assembly GCF_964188355.1 of Buteo buteo. Classification (NCBI taxonomy): domain Eukaryota; kingdom Metazoa; phylum Chordata; class Aves; order Accipitriformes; family Accipitridae; genus Buteo; species Buteo buteo. Next base: position 33,039,155 of record NC_134175.1, read on the forward strand.
ATTTTGCACAGATATGATGTGTATTCTTCTAACTAGCACTCTCTGATGAAAATTGCAGAGATTAAGGTCTCTGTTTAAAATGTTCTGAAATTTACACGCAATGTTCTATTAATTTTTTAAATTTTTTGTTCTTTTTTATTTGTTCTTACTAGAAGTTTAGGGTCCTAATGAACTTTTTTCTGATATCCAGATCAAAGTTTTCTTCCTTGAGGCATTACATTTGTATTGTGAGGCTATTAAAAAAAAAAAAAAATTCTTTTGTTTTGCTTTGTTTCCTCTAGGTCTCCGTGGTTAGCTTAGTAGCTAATGCCCTTGGTTTCTCAGAACTCAGTGCAATTAAATCCCTCCGAACATTAAGAGCTTTGAGACCTTTAAGAGCTTTGTCACGCTTTGAAGGCATGAGGGTAAGAAAAAAAGAAATAGTGTGTAAAACAAATCCATAAAAATATGCCTAATTATAAAATCACAGAGGAGCACTGAACTGCATGTCTGTTTTCAAGGCCAACAGTAGCATGTTTGATTGTATTATATGTGTTATTCCTTTTCTGTTAGGATTACTTCAAAGTATTTTAATGTTTTACATTAAATTTTTTGCTACATTTGAAATACAAAGTGATCTTTTTACTTCTTTACATACTGTTTTTAAAAAGTTTTTTTCTCTCTGTTTATTTACTAGGTGGTTGTGAATGCTCTTACTGGAGCAATCCCATCCATTATGAATGTACTTCTGGTTTGTCTTACATTCTGGCTAATTTTCAGCATCATGGGAGTAAATTTGTTTGCTGGCAAGTTCTATCACTGTGTTAACACCACAACAGGTGTGAATTTCCCACCAGAGAAAGTCAGTAATGCAACTGTGTGTAAAAATCTTATGATGACTTCTGTGGATGTTCAGTGGAAAAATGTGAAAGTAAACTTTGATAATGTTGGAGCTGGTTATCTTTCTCTGCTTCAAGTAGTAAGTGTATAAATTTTGATAAATTAATTTTCCAGCTTTAACTTTTGTAGCAGTAACCCTTAGTTCCATAATTTTCCGTGTTATTTTACAATATACGAACAGATGCAGGATTTGATTTTATAATTGTGTTCTATGAAGCTAATTAATATTGCTTATGGTAAAAATCTGATACATTCTGTGGCCATTTTGGAAGAGGAGGAATATCTAATATGTACCGGAGGGATATAAAGTTCCTTGGCACCCAACTACTAGCACCTTTTCAAGTTCTACAGAAATACATTATCTAGTTAAAATTAAAAAAAAAAAAAAAAAAGGCAGCTAGGATGAATTTTCTTTTATTTGCTTGATCTGTTAAGGCATGTTGACTTAAATTTTTACCATGGTAGTCAAATAGATATATTCTAGGGCTCATCTGATCTTCAAACAAGAAGAGAGCCAACTATTGATTTAGAAAAAGGTTTTAAATTCACTTTTCCCTTTCTCTTCTTTCCCTTTTTACTGTTCTTACTAGTCCTACTCTAGTCATTGTCTATTATTATCAAGTGGGTTTTTTAGAGATAGTTTTTAGCTTGTTTTTAAACTGTGGATGGGCATTTGCAGAATTTGCTAGTGCTAGATTTCAAATCACAAGCCTTTTTTAGAGGCAGCGTCTAAATTAGAGCCAATAGGACAGAAGCCTACATTCGTATTTGGGTTTGCTTGACAAACTGCTTCTGGGAAAATATTTGTGCTCATAAGTACTTGGTAATTATTCTGTCTTTAAAAATCTCCAACTGGTAGTATTTAGTAGTTAGTATTGTGCCAGCAGGCTACCATCTGATTGCTCCAGGGAATAACACTAGCTATTGCTAAATAGCACTAGGCAGTTGCATAAATTACCAGTGTAGAGGACAGCAGTGCTGTTAGCTCTTGTAACATATGTTGTATAGAATGGTTCAGCTATGTAATGTTTCCAGTAAACATACCATTCATACCTTGTTTTTACTTAATATCATAGCTCACAGGAGTAGGCTTGATGGAAGGCCCTCTAGATGGATAAAGAATTGGCTGGACGGCTGTGTCCGAAGACTTACAGTCAGCGGCTTAATGTCCAAGTGGAAACCAGTAACAAGTGGTGTCTCTCAAGGGTCTACACTGGGACCACTACTATTTAATAGCTTCATCAGTGACATAGATAGTGGGATTGAGTGCACCCTCAGCAGTTTGCAAATGACACCAAGCTGAGCGGTGCAGTTGATATGCTTAGAGGGATGGGATGCCATTGTGAGGGACCTTGGCAGGCTTGAGGAGTGAGCCCCTGTGAACCTCATGAAGTTCAACAAGGCCACGTGCAAGGTCCTGCACCTGGGTCAGGGCAATCCCCAGTGTCAGTACAGACTGGAGGGTGAATGGATTGAGAGCAGCCCTGCAGAGAAGGACTTCGGGATTCTGGTGGACAAAAAATTGGACGTGAGCTGGCAGTGTGCACTTGCAGCCCAGAAAGCCAATCATATCCTGGGCTGTATAATAAGAAGCGTAGCCAACAGATCTAGGGAGGTTATCCTCCCCATCCACCCCACTCTCATGAGACCCCATCAGTACAAGAAAGACATGGACCTCTTCAAGTGAGTCCAGAGGAGGGCCAAGTAAAAGATCAGAGGGCTGGAAGAAAGGCTGAGAGAGTTGGGGGTGTTCAGCCTGGAGAAGAGAAGGCTCCAGGGGGACCTTATTGTGGCCTTTCAGTATATAAAGGGGGCTTATAAGAAACACGGAGAGAAAATTTTTCCCAAGTCCTGTAGTGACAGGACAAGGGGCAACAGTTTTAAACAGAAAGAGGGTAGATTTAGTTTATATATAAGGAGAAATTTTTTTATTTTAATGATAAAGTGGTGAGAACAGCTTGCCCAGAGAAGTTGTGGATGCCCCGTTATTGTAAGTATGTCATGTAGTTGAAAGATATCCCTGCCCATGGCAGAGAGTTTGGACTAGATAATCTCTGAAGGTCCCTTCTAAGCCAAACCATGCTATGATTCTGTTATTTTCTTAAGATTTGTTGGGACTACTTGTCTTCTGGAGTTTCTTCTAGGACTATTTGCATATTCTGTCTGAAAAATGCCAACCCATGGTGGCTGATTTTTGGAGTCCTCCTCCAGTTTTTTGTTAGTCAGAAAGTTAGAACCGAGTGCCTTCTTAAAATTTGCAGTCTTCCTGTTATTCTCAGATATTGATTGTAACTCATCCCACATAGAGTTTATATGAATTTACATGAAGATTAGAATTTATTCAGTGTTTATGTATTAGGGTAAAGTATTCCACAGTAAATTACTTCCTGTGAATAATTCACGCATGTCTTACCAGACATTTAATATTCTTCTTTATTTTTGTGGGTGCAAATACATTGCAGAAGACAGTGTTTTATTTAGAATGTTTACAAAATTGGAGCTTTGATAGAAAATATTAACAAACTTTGTTTTTAGGCAACATTTAAAGGATGGATGAACATCATGTATGCTGCGGTTGATTCTAGAGAAGTAAGTGCAATATAAAATTTACCGAGTGAAAACAAATATAAGATTAATGTAATGCTTCTTGGATGGCAGTTGAAATAAATTAAAATATAAAGAATAAAAAGATAACACCTTGACAAATTTTCTGTATAAAGCTATGCACTATAAAGTAGTTAAGTGCATATACTTTTAATAGGTAAAAAAAAAATTATAGCGGTAGATCTATATAAAGTGTTACTAATTTAATAAGTAATCTGTAAATAAACTAATAAAATCTGGTTTCCTATTAATTTATGTCACTGTGATTGTACAGATTAGGAAACAAGTTTTTCCTGTGTCTCCAGAAATAACCCAAATAATCAAGTGACATCACCTGCAATAGCTAATCCAGAGCTGCAGACTCTGGCGATCTCAAAAAATAAAATGGCTGAATTTTGCCTGGTTTTCTGTTAATGCTGGTATTTGTTTGCATCTCTCCTCTATCTAGCTCCTGATTTGCATAAAGTCCATAGGAACTGAATTGCTTTTGAGATTTGCACACTTCTGTCAAATTTAGTAGAAATTACATGAAACATCAAATGTCATTAGAGAGGAACTGGCAGAGAGAAGGGGATTGTGATGCAATTATAGACACATTATTAAATAGATTTTCAAGTTCAAAGATAAGGGAAGTGTAGGGTGTGGTCCAAAACAGCTGTTTTTCCCACCTTGTCAAGGAGTTACTGTCCAGCTGGATGCAACTTCTGTTCCTGCTTGGTATACTGTAATTTGTCTTAACTGCTATTTGTGATGTATTCCTGTTTTTCTGTGTTACATAGACAGAGAAACAGCCCAAGTATGAGGACAACCTGTACATGTATATTTACTTTGTTGCCTTTATCATCTTTGGATCGTTTTTCACCCTAAACTTATTCATTGGTGTCATCATAGATAACTTCAACCAACAAAAAAAGAAGATAAGTATCACGTGTTTCATTTTCACTATACTTCATTGTTATTGAGCATTCAGCAAATGTATGCAAGGATAAATATGAGTGTCTGAAATTTCTCATAGTAATAGAAAGAAAAAAAAGAAATCACCTATTAAGATTTCCTTTTATTCTATTCAAAATAATGAAATAATAGTCTTTGCTTTTTAAGGCATTTGAAGTAATTTAAACTTACGCTGAATGTCCAAGTGTTCTCCACATCCCTGTACAGCCCAATGATATGTCATACATCAGAAAGTTATGTATTGTTTTTTGCTGAATGTCTGAGTGTTCTCCACATCCCTGTACAGCCCAATGATATGTCATACATCAGAAAGTTATGTATTGTGTTTCACTCACCCTTACAGTGCTGTGACAAAGCTATGTGAAAATGGAGATGACTTAATTCAAGCAAATAGATGACAGGGAAGAAGAGAATATGCAAAACTACAAATATCAAAATTGATACACAGATAACATATAGCAGTACTGTGAAGGCCTTCTCAATTATAAAGAGACTAATACAGACAGGCTGAATGCTGGAACTGAATGCTGTACTGTAAGATTAGAGAGGGTTGGGAAACTGTCTCATGAGTTAGTAGTGAATTCGCAAGAGAAAGAAAATTGTTGACATTTGAAAACATGTAGTTTTTCTTTTCAACTGAAATTGTTTCTATTATTTAAATGAGCACAAGATTGTGCCTAGAACTCCAGTAGCATTTAAATCGATTAAAATTCAGACTATGATAGCAAATTAAATTCTACTTATTATTTAAACTATAAATGCTGTCTAAGGTCTACAATAGTCTTATTTTCCTGTACACATTTGGAGCAGAATCATACTGGAATATTGATTTTGGCAGTACATAATTTCTTCATTTGTGATTCTAGATGTTTTGTCAAGTTTGATTCATTGTACTGAAAAAAAGATATTGCTAGACTTACTGCAGTGGAAACTTCCAGTAAATCTTTCCAGTTGAGATTGAAGTCTGCAGCTTCGTATGTTGCTTCTTCAGATCCTTTGAGTCTCTTATCTGCAGACCCACATAATAGAAAAGATGAGTTTGTGGTTCCAAACCTGATGACATCTTCATCCTTCAAGATGTTTGCACCTCCCTTGGAATAAACATTGGGGGCTTCCAGTACTTAAAAGGAAGGTGGTTCAGTTTCTTATCCTTGGAGAGGAAGACTAAGGTTATATACATGCTATTGGCATTTTGCCAGTCTGTATGTAACAAGGTGACCTTACTTGGTAATGAGGTGATTATAAATTCTATTAAGTTCACTTGGCAGACACCGTCTACTGTAGTCATTATAACTCAGAAGCCAGAGAAGGGTTCCTGCTGAAGGGCTTTTTCTGGCAGCGTGGTATACACCCCTTGTACATTTGTAGCTGTTGTAACTGTCACCAAGGAAGTCAAATACCACAGATATCACAAAGAACAACAATTAGGTTGGGGGAAACTCTATCTACGTGCTATTCTTCAGTTTCATGTAGCAAATTAGCAAACATTAGTCGCTTGTCTTTTGAATTTATAGATGAACCCATGCTCATAGAAATGTGCAGATCATGCAGCGCACAGCCACCCAGCAGTATTTTTCTTGCCTTTGTTCTGCCTTCACATCACTGAGATCTCTTCATTTTGGGCAACGTTGGAATATGAATGGGAAAGACCTCATGTTCCAATATACTGTCCCTGTGTAGTTAAACTGCGTGCATTTCTTTGGTCCCTGTGTGCATCCTACTTTCATTACATTAGTTCCCCTGGGGAAAAAAGTGTTCCACTAGCTGTCAAATTCTTAACCATTACAGTCCTCAAAGGGATATAATGTGTCTTGAGACCACTATTCTCCCTATGGACAGCACACTGAGACAATGATGACTTATTCACTCTTGATAGCCATTACATCAATAAGGCAGCAGAAGAAATCCTCAGTTCAATGCCAGTTCCTTTATAGCTTGCTTTTTTGTTGTTTTGTTTTTATTTCCCACTGGGTTAAATCTCCTGACAGAGTCACATCACATTTCCACCATAATCAGCAAATTAATTTCTTGTTTTTCTTCCAAAACCCTTACTCTCTAAGAACTGAATTTTACTTGAATATTTGGCTTATTATGAGAGCATGATAAATAGGATTTCTTTTGACTTCTAAATGTTCATGTCTATGTGTAGCCACTGCTGAAAGACTCAAGCACGTCTTCATCTGGATTCATCATTACTTTCTCAATAAGATTGACACTTCATTTGACAAGTCACAGAATCACCTGTGACTCTGAAAGCTGTTTCCAAGTGCCACTGCTTTGGTATAATGCATACCTGGAATGTACTTACAAACAAATGCATTAAAGAAATAAAGGAAGTTACTTGTCAACAGAAATTGTCTTCCTGACAAGTGTTTCCATACATGTATTACACATCCTGGTCTAGATACTCTTTACTCAGACTGCTGTCCTCTTATTCAGGCAAGAAACCCCAGAGTAAGCCCACGCTTCTGATGATCTCTGTACAATGTAGGGGGATCAACCCTCACATACACTGTGGAAATACTACTGTGGCAAAAAAACATCTGAACTGAGATATCCATGCTGAAATGATAAAATGTGCATCCTGAAAAGTCACAGCAGTAATTTCTTTTTCCTCATACAGTTTCCCTGAAGGCGTATCAGCTCTTGGTGAATCTTTCTACCTTTGAAGCTTTTCTATTTCTGGTCAATTGATTTACAGTGTGGAGTTTATGATGTTAGATTTATAAATATCTATGGAATGTATATTTTTACAAGGGGTTTTTTGTATGTATTTAATTGAATTAATCAGGTATGTATTTTTTTTTTAATAACAAATAGATAGAAGTCCTGGAGGTTTTTTCCGTTCCTTAATTTGTTTTATTTTTCCATCAAGAATTGCCAGATATTTTAACAATCTTTGATATAATTACTATATTTTGGTTTTGGTAACAATGTATAAGAATGAATACGTGGTTCATAAAAACCATGTTCTGCAGTGCTGTGAATTAATGGATTATAAGGCTTGGCTGTAATCTGTTCTGGTTTTATTATTTTACCTTGGAGGTCAAGACATTTTCATGACAGAAGAACAAAAGAAATATTACAATGCAATGAAGAAGCTGGGATCCAAGAAACCACAAAAACCTATACCTAGACCAGCGGTAAGAATGTGTCCTATTCTTGTATCATATACATTTGGGAAGAAATTGCAGCAGTACATTAACTATCAAAAAATTTCTCTCAACTCTAAAATGGTTTAGGCCGAAGTCAAATTAGCCCTTCATTCTGAATTGAAACATGTACATATTTCTGTTCTGCAGGAGAAAATCTCTCACATTTTTTATGCCTGAGGAAGTAGCAAATCAAAGAATCTGAAGAAATAGAAGCCTGTTGGGTTTTGAGGGGAAAACTTAGAGCTGTCAAATAAAGAAGTTACTGAACAGTGCTTTTAGATTTCTCAGCCTTTTGCTTGGTTGTATATTTTGGGGGAGGAAGAAGGAAATGAAGGGAGGAAAAGGATGTTCATTATGTGCAAGATAATACCACCTTTTCTTTTTTCTCCCCTCAGAACAAACTGCAAGGTCTGGTATTTGATATTGTAACAAAGCAAGCATTTGACATCACCATTATGGTTCTCATCTGTCTTAACATGGTCACCATGATGATAGAAACAGATGGCCAGGGTGAACTGATGCAAAATATTTTATACTGGATTAACTTGGTCTTTATTGTTCTTTTCACTGGAGAATGTGTCCTCAAACTGTTCTCACTCCGTTATTATTACTTCACCGTTGGCTGGAATATTTTTGATTTTGTGGTTGTTATTCTTTCAATAGTAGGTAAGAAATTCTTATATTCAAAATGAAATATAGTAAGACATGTATTAAATGCTTTATCTCTGTCAAGTTTTACAGATCAGTGGAAATACTGAAAGTCTCCTGATTATTTAGGAAATGAAAAGCATACTTTAGAATAGTAACTTCCTTAATAATTCTATATTAATTTTAATATTCTTTCTAAGAGTGCTGGAAAAAAAAGTTTAAATTACCCATAGCAGATAAATTTTATCTCCAATTATAATTTCCACTAATTCCACAGGTAGAGATGTTCTTGATTTATACTTTGTTGTAGAAAATCTAATCTATGATAAAATGTTACCCTTTTATTTTTATGTTTCACAGGTATGTTTCTAGCTAAGGTGATTGAAAAGTACTTTGTGTCCCCCACTTTGTTCAGAGTTGTACGACTTGCCAGAATCGGTCGAATCCTGCGTCTCATTAAAGGCGCTAAGGGAATCCGCACTCTGCTTTTTGCTTTGATGATGTCTCTTCCTGCTTTGTTCAACATTGGTCTGCTGCTGTTCCTGGTCATGTTTATCTATGCGATATTTGGCATGTCCAACTTTGCCTATGTTAAGCGGGAAGCTGGTATAGATGACATGTTCAACTTTGAAACGTTTGGCAACAGCATGATCTGCCTATTTCAAATTACCACATCTGCTGGCTGGGATGGTTTGCTAGACCCAATTCTTAACAGTGGGGAGCCAGACTGTGACCCTAACAAAGATCATCCGGGGAGCTCCGTTAAAGGCGACTGCGGCAACCCTTCCGTTGGGATTTTCTTCTTTGTCAGCTACATTATCATATCATTTCTGGTGGTGGTGAACATGTACATTGCTGTGATTTTGGAGAACTTCGGTGTTGCTACTGAAGAAAGTGCTGAACCCTTGAGTGAGGATGACTTTGAGATGTTCTATGAAGTCTGGGAAAAGTATGATCCAGATGCAACACAATTCATAGAATATAGCAAATTGTCTGATTTTGCAGCTTCTCTGGATCCTCCTCTTAATATACCAAAACCAAACACAATTCAACTTATTGCAATGGATCTACCCATGGTAAGCGGTGACAGAATTCACTGCCTTGACATCTTGTTTGCTTTCACAAAGCGTGTTTTGGGGGAAAGTGACGAGATGGATGCCCTCAGAATACAAATGGAAGAACGTTTTATGGCAGCCAATCCTTCAAAAGTCTCCTATGAACCAATTACAACTACGTTAAAACGGAAGCAGGAGGAAGTGTCCGCTACTATCATTCAGCGTGCTTATAGACGTTATCTTTTAAGACAGTCAGTAAAGAAACTTTCGTTTATGTATCGGAAAGATGGGGTTGATCTACTTTTCAAAAAAGATACGATTATTGGTAAGCTAATTGAAAACTCACCTCCAGAGAAAATGGATATGTCTGCATCCACCACATATCCACCTTCTTATGACAGTGTAACAAAACAAGAAAAAGAAAAATATGATGATGATAAATCAGAAAAACAAGGGGAAAGACAGAAAAGGAAATAAAAAGTAAAAGATAAAGAGGTTGTCCATGATGAATGTTCACAAGCCTGAGAAGATGACGTTTCTATCAATAGCACTCTTATTGGTAGACTACACCAAAATGACAAGTTTTTACATATTTACCCACTGCTACAGTCAGTGCCTATACCAAGATAATGACCCTTCACTAGCAAACTCTCAGTCTGTAACAGGGAAGCAACCTTGCAGAAGCATAGTTTTTATCATCAGCTGGCACTAATGGAGAGGAGACACAAGATTTCTACTTGGACTGTAGGAACCCTTAACGGAGTGCAAAATTACCGGTCGTAGTAAGTCTGTATTTTTGTGGAATAAGTGTATGCACTGTGTACATTTCATCTCCTGTGTATGTTCGATGTGTGTCAATTTTTTTCATGATCTCATTTGCTTTAATTCACATACTGCTACAAATGCCAAATTGTGCCTACAGGGAATTACTGAAATAAAAAAAAGTGGTAGTCTTTTTTCTTTTTTTTAACTGTAGACCCTGTAATTTCATGAGTAGCTTCCATACTTCATTACAAAGTCTGTTTCTAGACTTCTTATTTCATATGGATATATCCCACTTAAGACAATAATCAAAGCTACAGGTATAAATTGATAGCAAAATACCTTTGGGGACAAATACTACCTTAATGTATACCTCAGATTTAAGTTTCCATACTGTGGAAGGATGGGTCATGCCAGCGACACAAAATACATACATCAGAGGTGGTTTTGACCCCCCCCATGGTACTTTAGTCAGGTTTCCACTGTATGTAATGCAATCTTCTGCAGAAAACTGAGATGACTAAAAGGATATACTTAAATCACCTTTATCCTGCATTGTGATTTAGATTACTTTTTTTATCATCAAGGCTGACACTATATATGTAAGTAAAATATCCTCTGGTATTTAACCAATTGTTTTACACAGTGATACCTGTTTGAACAAAGAGACAGTGACCTAAGTACTGTATTTATTGCATCACATATGTACCCTAGTAAGTGTAGCTTATAACATTTCAGCACATAATATGATATATTCTGTAATACTGCAAATAATTGGGAAGCTTTAACTGATGCATGCTTGCTGCTATTATCCTACAGCTATTAAAATCTAAGATGGGAAGGCATGTGAGTGGTAAAAAGAAAAAAAACTATTCAATGAGACCATCATTCCTCATACCAGTAAGCAATAGTTTGCTGCCATTATAGATTTTATTTTGTTTGAGTTTTGTAATCAGCAGATATGCAGTAAATAACCAGACTACACAGGACAAATATATTGGGGCTAGAAAAAAACTTTTATAATATATATCTATTGATCTATTCTTGTTATTTTGAAAATAGTTTTATTTTATAACATTTTACACTTATTACAAGAAACTACACATATCTTCATGTTGCTAGTAATTTTTACTGCTGTCTATCTGTGACACTTTACTGTTGGGAAACCTAAGATACAATGTGAATTGGTAATTGCATATTTTAATAAGGAATAATTTTAAAAGAAATGGACAGTACAGTTCTCTTATGGATCAGTAGGTAGGTCTTTGTATGTGAAACAAGATAGAAGGGTTTCTTTTGAAATTATAATCCTGTCTGTCAATTTTCAGGGTGATCTTAGTCATAGGAACATTGCTTTTCCCCAGTGTTAGTCTCGCACTGTCTGCTTTTCTTGTTGATTCATACCGCAGTAGAAGCGCTTTAAATATAATTTGTTGTTCAATATCTTTCTTCATGAGAATGAATAGTGAACTTGTGCAACGGACAGTGGAATACCTTGCATTTCTTACACAAGAACTAGGATATAGATGGGCTCCTGCTTTTATAGAAACTATTGACTCATAGCGTACTGATGAACTGCATGCAGGAAGTTGTTTTACCAAAAATAACTACATTGCTAACAACCCAAAACAATAAAGATGACCTTTTTATGTACTTGTTTTAGTCTTTGTGTTTTTATTGTGTGAAGTTTATACATGTTAACAAGTAATAGTTGGTGAAATTAAGGGGGAACCACTTTAGCAATGAGGCAATGTGTTTTAGACATCTAGATCACATGTTGTTTTATGACTTAGATCAGTACCAACTTGTCACCATCTAGATGAAATGCCTATGTTGTCCTGACCAGAGAAGTTTTTCTAGAATTCAGAAAAGAATCCCATTCCAACAATGTGGCTTTTTGTCAGATTTTTACAGCTCCAGTGGTGTCCTCTGGTGGCCAAGTCCAGTGGAGGATGTCTCCACATTCTTGCTGAGCAGCAGATCCAGCAGACACTGCTCACCCTGGGGTGGGTGGTCTGAGATCTGTCACCGAAATAGCCCCACAGGGGGATAACAGAGTCACTTCAATCCCATTCCCCCTCGAGAAATCCGCGCTTGCCAAGAAAAGGGAAAAAGACCTGTTAGAGCTGTTGATGGCTGTCCCACTGCTGTCTTCAGGTAACTGATGCCTTTACAGAGCCTAACAGGTGCGGTCCCTGGCAAGAGGTTACTACATACAGGTGGCAGGATGTGGGGCAGGGTGTGTGCAGGTGAACCTGTGCATGGGGTAATTAATGCATTTTTTCCCATTCTCATTTCTGTTGTGAAGAGTAGCTGCTGTATAGCTAATACAGCTAATAGGAAAAAACCCTCAACTATGCTGTGCTTTGAAGGACAACATGTATGTTTTTAGTAACTGTATCTGATTTGAATTAAAATTTCTTTTTTTTTAATCCAGAGTAGTTATTGTTTTACTGTCTTAGTTGCTAACAGTTATTACACAAAGTAATAATGTAAGTGCTTTAAAAAATCTTGGTCATACTCTTGAATTGCTGTTTAAAGAACAAAATTGTTTTAAGTCAGTGCTGGACAGGTACATAGTTAACTTAAAAATTCTATGTGGTATAAGCATGAAATGTGTATGTAATAATTTTCTACAAATTTTGTAGTGTGCAGAGGTACGTGAGGTAATTTATAAAATCATTTTACCCTATAAAATTTCTATCATTGTTAAAGTTATGTTTATTGAAACTTAATCCAACTGAAGTCACTCTCCATTTTTGTTGACTCAAATTCTAAACTTTTTGGTCCTTTGCAAAGAGTAGTACATTTGCACATTACAAGTGTATGTATTTGAATAAACTTGTATCATTTTATATATCTTTGAAACTATTCCAGTACCCCCAGAAGTTATTTGCCTTGATGGAAGACGGTTGACTTGCAGTCTTCCTCCTTAACCTGCAGGTATAAAATATATTTATGTTTTATGTTGATGTAAGACAGATGTTTCAGCGTAATGGGTCAGTCATATATCAGTATGAAAAGCATTACGCAAAATTCCTACAACAGGAGGACACTGCACTCTCTTACTGTCCTAGTTCACAGAGAATGAAAAATTAATAAGAAAGGCTCCTTTAAAATATTCTCAGAAATGAGATTTCTTTACTCTCTCTTACCCACCCAGGAATGTAAGTGTATTTTATTTTATGAAGGTGCCATCAACCCCCCACCCCTGTCCCCAAAAAAACAACCAACCAACACCTATATTAGGACATAAAAGGGAAAAAGTTCTGAGGTTTTTTAAATCTTGGCCTTGCTCGACTCCATAGCAAAACTCTGTTTAAGTTCTATGGAGAAGATTTGTCCAGTATCCAGCGTAAAAAATTACTGGTATTGTAAAAATATAAAAGGGAAAGATGGCAGGGGGAAGAGGTAGGATATTGCTCATTTGCTTTTTGTTTGTAAAGAGACCTAAAATATGTTCTGGGGGTTCTCTGTATTATTTTTAAGCAGAAATGTATGTTGCCGAGTACCATAAATAGATCAGATTCAGTAAAAGAGTATCTCTCCTCTGGCTGTCAGCAGCACAGGATTGATAATAGATCGCTAAGCCTGACTGCATCCAGAAGAGGGCACAACCGCCTGCAGGTGACCGTGGTGCTGCACCTGGGTCTTCAGCAGCAGAAGGGATCAAGAAAATACAAATTGCAGTCACAGGCAGAGGGGACAGCCTATAGTTTTGCAGAGAATTTATAGATTTTATACTTGTTTTGTTCTACAAATGAACTACTAATGAAGCTACAATATGATAATTCGGCTTGTTGTATAAAGATAGCTTTGTTGGTAATGCTTCTGTGACTGGACCAGCAGGTTTTGGATTTAGGTTCTGTTCCCTGTAGGGCACGTGGCCCTGTATCCAGACCTGACACCACATTGGTTAAGAACAGCCACATTTATCTGAGCTTACTAAAATATAGTTGAAGGGTGTTGATGCACTGGGGAATTCCACAGATAGCTTTAGCTTTACTTTTATTAATAGGCATTATTCATTTAATCCCATGGTGCATGATGAAAGACCCCCAACCTTCTAAAAGAATCACATATGAAAGTATCTGTCTGATTTTCATGGCAAACAGTCATATATAACATGAAGTAATATTAAAATGCAATGGTTTTTTTGGACATAGAAAATTCTTACGATACTTGTTCTTACAGTATGTATTCAGAAAGGCTTATCTAGCTTTATAATGCATTAGGAGAAATAATCTGAAATATCTGCAGTGTAGGAATATTTAATGGCTCACAAACCTCTGCATTAGCAACATCATTTTCAGTGGGGGATGGTACCCGTCTCTTCCTCTGAGCACAGCTAGGTTTTGTCTGTGATACAGCATGCAGTCTCTGTTACTTAGCATATTTTATTTTTCCTTGCTGATCAGTGGGAGCTGTTGCACAGTGAAACAGACATATCCTAGTGCTTGCCTTTAAAAAAAAAAAAAAAAACCACAAAAAAAACCCCAAAAAACCACCCCCCAAAAAAGATGATACTGCAGGGACTGCAGTGTAACCCAAGCAAAGTAAACTGCGGCACATTGTCATCCCTCCAGAAGGGGAAAATTGCATGCTGAAGCACACATGATCTCTGCTGCAAGAAAAGCTTTTGATGAAAATAAGGAATGACACTTCATAAACAATTTACAACAATCAAAACCAGCAGTGCCAGACATGCTCTGCACTTGGATTTTCTATTGTCTTAAAAGCATGTTATGTTAACAGCAATCTTGATAATAATCTTTGTAGAATCTGACAGCTGATTAAAAAACCCCACAATGTTTTTCAGAAAGTGTATATCTGAAACAGAATGTAATAAGCTGTTTTCATTTTCAAAGTAGTAAGTATCTGTAACATTCATGTTCAAAAATGGTCAGAGAATTACATGCTGTATCGCTTTATAAAAATGTCATGCTTGCAGATACCATAGCAACCCATCATGCGGTACTTTTTGATTGCCAAACTATACAGTAGCTTTATGCCCATATTCTGCAGCAATACTTGCATAAATATCTGTATATAATGTTCAGTAAAAACTGCATCTGTATCCACTACATAAGGCAAACTGGACTATGCCAGCGATGTTCATGGTCTCAGGCAGGCAAAAAGGTAAAATGCTCTCTCTAATAATAGGCATTGTGAATCCCTGTAATCTTTCTCGTCTTAACTTCTTGGTGGCCGTTAAATGTGATGTATAAAGGTTCATGCAGGATTGCTGCAAATACTAGTATATTTATTTATATAGATGGAAAGCAGCTGCTCACACTTTAACTGTGTAAGTTTGGAAACTGGATGTGATTTATGTGGTGACAAATAGGTGGGCAGATAAATGCAGGCTCCTGGTAGCCTCTGTCTGGAGGTGCATGTACATCCAAGAAAACAAAATATTTTGGGAGTGATGCTCAAGAGCGCTGTGAACTCACCAGCTTTACTGCTCTCTCATTTATTTGAAAAGCAGTTACTTGAAATTTCATTTACCTGCCGTGTTGCAACAATCTTTCAGAATTTCATTACTTTTGTATGAAAACTAAAAGAACATGGAAGTGAGAATGTTTGTGTTGGAAGGATGGTAACCAGTGGCAGATACGGAGAAAACATAATAAAATGTTAACGTGACTTTTCTACTTGTGTTTTAGGATTAAAACCTTTATTTCACAATTGAATTCTACCCCATATAAGGAGAGCTTCAAACACAGGGAATTTCAAAAGGTACATAGAAGAACTGATGACAGGAAAGGAAATTACAGTGCAGATATTACTGAAAGGTTATTAATATAAAATCTTTTGCAGAAATTAATTGGAAGTTGATGCACTCTAAAACTAAAATATTGTACCAAAGAACATGAAAGTGAGAAAAATTTGCAGCAGGGTACGATTAGAAACGGTTGTCTTGGCACAAGTGAATCTGTTTTGCTTCTGTAATCAGAGAGAAAACCATACTAAAACCTAGGATCCAAAAATACTTTACACATCCGTTAATATCCAAAACGTATTTATGTGTATGTACCCTATTTATTCATGTCTATTATTATATAAACTTCTTTAATAATTTTAGAGTCTAAAGATCTCCTTATTTTTCTTAAGAAAAAGAAAAGGGGAAAGGGTGTAATAGGAGGGCATGCAGGCTCAACTTTTCCATATTACGTGGTACCTACTTGCACGCCAGCTTTCTTTCCCTGTTCTACTATCAGTTCCTTTGCGTGACATGAAGATTTCACGTGACAGTTCAGACTGAAGTGGTATGAATGAACTTCTTTCAAAAATTCATCATGAAGTAAAACAAAAAAGTTTTTCCTCTCTGAAGGACAGGGAAAGGTTGAGTTTGCAGGCCTTCCTAGCCTTGTCAATAGTAATGTCCAAAAAACTCTGTTGTGCAATTTCTTAGCTTTTAAAAATTTCTGGGCTGTTAAGTCAAAGAAACAGAATCTGAAAGGTTTCCTCAGTATCCCCCCATGTAGACAGTGAAAAAAACCCCACATTCTTCAGAGCTGCATTTAGTCTACAAGCTCTGACTCCATTTTTGCCATTGTTCTTATGGAAGTATATTTGTGGAAGTCTCAAGGAAGAACAGGTAAGTAGTACCCATAGTATGCCATGTTGGCCACAGCAATAGCCGTATCTTTTCAATTACACCTAGAAAAGAAAACTAATTTCTCAGTATATCCACTTCTAACATTGGATCCAGATTGAAAACTACTGAAAACAATAGGCCTTGTACAACCGCCTTCCGTAGAATTTAAATCAAACCCATTCTGACTTAACCGTTTTCCAGTTACAGACTTCCTAAAAGAGAAATATTTCTACTTTCTCTCTTCTAGCTATGTAGTCTAAATAAAATGACTCTCAGTCTTTACCTTATGGTAAAAGGGTTGCTTCCTTATTGCCTTGTCTAAGGAAGAGTACAAGACATGCCTTCAAAAGTACAATATTGGGGAAGGACGTTAATTTTTCTCAAGACGGCTGTGCCAGACTTGCAACATACGCCATTACTGCTCATCTTTGAGGTAAAACATATAGAAGAGGTTACAGATTTAGCATTATTACTTCACTAAAGATAAGTAAGATTTATAAGCTCAAGGTAAATCTTGGAGGGAGAAGACTTTAAAAAATGAATTTAAGAGGATCTCATTCGATGTGTATGCAAGAGCATACAGAAGTCTCTGAAATGTTATTTATATATAAAAGTGTTGTATTGTGTAACCCCTGGGGTTCAAGGCCCTGGAAGGAAGCCATGCATGTAGAGGGATGGACAGGAAGGACTTCAGAGTCAAATAATGAATATAAATGTCTCTCTAATTACAAAAAGTTAATCTCAAACCCCTTTTTGTGGCATTTTTTTCTGCACCTAAGGTTAAACATAAGTCACTGGCGTGGTTTAAGCCCAGCCAGCAACTAGGCACCATGCGGGTGCTTGCTTACAGGGGGGCAGGAGAGAAACTGCCCCCCTGCCACCAGGGCAGTTATGTTTAACCTTGGGTGCAGAAAAAAGATATATATCTCGCTATAGTGATAATATATATCACTATAATTCGTTTGTTTAATATTATGTGTGATTATTAATGTCATAGATTATCAATATATTGCTTTTTCTGTTCATAGTTGGAATTGTTGGAAGACAGCAATTGGCATATTAGAAAAGCCAGCTATTGGAAATGGCATAATTGTAGTGCAATAGCATTAATAATATTTAATGGATCTTTCTGTATGAAAAGAATGTAAATAAGCCCTTCTAACTGCTATCAAGTCCCTTGGCAATTAGTCAAGAATAAATTAGACTACACCTGGACTATCAAGGTTAGATTGCCATGTCATTGGCATGATAACCCAGATTAATTAACAATAATACTATGCCTATTCTGTGAGTAACTAATAGAAATTTAAAAACAAATTTCATTGAGAACTGCCAAATATTGGGAGTATGTATTGGTTTTAGCTTACCAACATTACTGTAAAGTAAAAATATAACCCCACTTGAAAGCTTTCTGTTTGTGTATATAAAGTGTGGATTTCTGCAAGATTGTAAATCATTAAAATCTATAGGTTTACTGCATAAAATACAGCATCTCTAATGGCTTGATTTCAGTGTACTTTCTTGATTTATTGTCAATTCTCTGACAATATAAGAGAAGAAATGAAAGCAATTACTTTAAGTACATGAGAACCAGCTTTCCAAGGCAGTATTTTAGAACTGCCTCTTACTAAAATAAATAGACAGGTAAAGTGTACAGAAGCTGTACTGTGCTTTTTCTAATATCTACAGTTGTCACTGTTATTGTTTCAACAACTGATGACTGGGACTCTTTCAAAATTAAGATTTCTTAGATAATGAATTTCATTTTTTTAATCAATGGCTCTTTTCAAAATCTTTACCAGTAACTTTTCAGGGGATAGAATTATATGCCACATACTGGGAAGAGGTGTTTATTGCTTTTAGATATCATTGTCATTTTGCTAATATTTGTTTTGATAATGTTTCTTTAATATTAAAGTATGTCAGCTTGCACCAGTAGTTGATTTTGACATGTGCTGTCCGTGATGGTCAAGACTAAGACAAATTGTGTGTTGTCATCCCATTAGTTAGATACTAGATTATGCATACAGCCTGGTTCTACTGTCTTGCCTAGTTTCCTGGCTTTTACGTTTTATCATTGACAGTGATTTCATAGGTACTGGAAATGTCTGAATGTTTCAAAAAGTTTCCCCTGAAGCCTGGGAAGACAGGTCTAAGGTTTGATTAGTTAGAGAGCTCAAATAGCAACTATATTGAGATATTTTTGAGGACCTGATCTCTATGCATTCATAATAAATCTAGAGAAAGAATATGTAAAAACTTGGGTTTTTCTAAAAAGGAAAAAAAGTAAAAACTGGAAAAATGTTAAAATACAATCTGTTGACTTCTTATTTCTCTCCCTTATCTCAGAGTATAGAATTTTTCGGAGGACAACCACCTGATTAAAGCCCAGGAGAAATGGAGATGCTTGAACCCAAGGGAATATTAAAACTACTTACGAGGCTCAGGTCTACTCATATAACAAGGTTTAAAAGTTCAGAATTCATATTCGCTTTTATGGAAGTGCTTTCTCTACAAAGGCAAGGGCAGCAGATGTGCATAGGTGGTGTAAGGTTCAAAAGAACAGTAAAAGAAATATTTTAAGGTATTTTAACACCCCAAAACAAAAAACAAAAGCAGTCATCAGGTCCTGTGTAAGAATTTGATCTGAAGTGTGTCATTCTCAGTATGAATTTTCTCACAGAATTCTCTTCTTATGTTTCTATTTGTGTAGGTGAGATGCATTTGACATGCATATACCTTTGGTTGAACAAGTAATTCAAACAGGGTATAGCACTATTTGTTCAAATGCCCAATAAGTAGTCTGGTTTTGGAGAAGGTGAGAGTTGGTATACCATAGCATGCTGCATCTCAAATCCTATTGCAGATGCCCAAATTCCTTCTTCATCCCCAAGTTTTCGTTTTAGGTTATCAAGTCCAGTGAAAAGATATATTAGAAGGCCGACTGTAATTGAACCAAACAATGGATTAAATTATATAAGTTCTCTCTATTCCTCAATTCTGATACTACTCCTCTCCACAGGTAAAGAATTACTGAACTTTTGAGTTGCATGTCTAACAGTTGAAAAAAATTTTAACAGCTTCAAAATTCATGTAGCACTCATTTGACATGAAGGGCTCAATACATTTACCTATAATACCACATCTGAGAGCCTACACCTGTTTCTCTAGACATAGGTTCTTTTCCCTTCTGAATTTAAGGCAGATCTAGTAGAGTATAATGCAGTCTCCATCTCTTTTCCTTCTTCTTCCTGCTCTATTCTCAGTCTGGAAGAGAGAAGAGTTGCCTTTCAAGCAGGAAGACCACAAATCAATCTGTTGCAGCACATGGTTCAAACAGTGGAGCTGAAGAGTAATTGGATCAGCTGTAGCAGTTATTTCACATATGACAGCACCAGCAAATGGTGGTAGGTAACCTCATTAGCAAATAGACTTCAGCAGCAATTAGAGTAAATGTTAAAGCATGAAGAAAAAAGACATTGCTTTTTAGAAAAATAAATTAGAGACAAGTTGAAGTCTTTTAGGTTTTATAGGTAATTGTATTCCACATAAAACTATAGATTTGTGTATGTATGCTTTGAAAAGCAGATGCACAGTACTCAGCCGTCCCTCATGGGGACAGAAGACACTCCAGAAGTTATATTAAAAAACTTTGAAATATGGCAAAAATGCTACCTTAAAATGTCCTGATTAACTGTAAGCAGAAGCAGATAGTAGTTCATACTTAGAGACTGATAACTTATTTTCTGCTTGTACCTATTTTTTTTTCATATAGATAAGTTGGTTCTATCCTTTTAAAACATGTCCCATCTGATGAAAGTGGTAAGCACTTTTGGAAAATATCTGGTTTATTCATAAACTTGTGAGAGTTTCTTTAGGTTTGACTGCATTTTCTTAACAGTTTCAAGAGTATAGTTAAATGTCAGGGTCATTTCAGCTATGAGTTTCTCTAACACTTTAAAAGTTTTCTTATGGTGCCTAATGACTTTTCTAAAATCTTGCTAACCTATACAGCACTAAGTATATTAAAAAAATAATTTAAAAATAGAATCTGGCAGAGCCCAATCTAAATTTCTAGTCTTTCTGAGCACAGCTGAGATACTGCTCTGGAAAACCTTCCTTGGAGATCACCAGCTGCTGGCCATTAGGGTGGTGAAAAACCTTGAGGCACCTTTAATGCCAAAAAGCTACCAAATGTGTTAGCAAGCTAATCTAAGGTTTAGCTGATTCCCTGGATGAGAGACTGACCAACCTATTGCTTTCTGATTCTTCCTAGCCTGTTCATTGCAAAGGCACTGGATAAGTCACGGTAATTACTGGGCAGGTAGAAAATTCTGTCTTTCAGCACACCACAAACAAGAGCAGAGCATCTTAACCCTTCAATAGATCCGTCTGTGAAAGCACGACACTTAACAAGTCATTCCTCCACCCTGCACACTGTGGTGAAAGCCTTGAGTGCAGAGCTGGCAAACTCTGTTGTGGATGAGGCGGGGTTTCTCCATCACAGTTCTCTGCTCTTTACTGTTTATCAGGGTGTGAGGTGAGGGGAAAAAAGGCAAGAGATGGAAAGGAAGAGGAGAAGTAACTGTTCAGAAAGCTCACAGGGAGGTGGGCAGAGTAGGGATAAACACAAAGGAAAGGAACAAAATGAAGCTGGGCAGTAACTTCTGTTCCAGACTGTCAAAGACTGAATCAGCTGAACTGGTTTATGACTAGTATTACAGGCAATCCACTCTTTAGTTTAGCATTAAGAAAAATGATGTAATAAAATCATAAGTCCACTGAAAACATGAAAATTTTTCAACTTGATTTCAGTGAGGGGATTCTTTAGGTTAAGGGGTATTGAGCAGTTGCACAGCTTTCTTTGTATTTATAAAACATATATGTTCAAGAGTTTCTGGCTGCAGCTGCTCAGTTTGTGTATTAAGGGATAAGTGTGAATTTGTCTAAAATAATCTAGATCTATTACTGTCAATTACACTGACACATCATGATTAAACATTACTATCACAGATAGTGCAGTGTACTTCAGTTAGCATCCCATATCACTGCCTTTTCCTAATCTTAGTTGTTCTTACCTAGGAGAGGAGTTGGGCCACCTCATTGGTTTTATCAGCGCTAAATACCCTAGTACTTTTAGAAACTCCAGAATTGTTCTGGCCTTTCAAAGCAGATTAAAAACATGGGGACATTTATATTCCAATATAATTGAAGAATATTGTAAGTGGCTGAGAAATCTGCTAGGATACACTGTCAGTTTATCAGTTCCTTCACAACGTGGGTGTGAAAGGCATTCCGGGAAAGTCTTGTCAAAGTGTTTTTGGAAAGAGTTTGTTATAGTGCTGTTAGGTACTTTTCATGTTCAGTGTTTATATAAGAGACTTATTAACACAGCTGCTAGACAGTGAATGGAACACAGAGAAGTTCGGGTCAAATCTTAGCAAATAAGTGAATTTTCCTGAAGTTGAGTGATTTAGGAAGAAAATATTCTTTGCATATTATCAGTGCAAAATTATTCTCTTATTTTATAGACTTACATCAAATTATTTTCCAGTATTCCAGTTTCCTTCCTTGAAATGTAATGCATTAATCTTGAATCTCCTGATTCAGTGTGAATATAGTATGAGTAATACTGACAGTCATAACTTTTATAAACCTGGTTATCATACAATCATCATTTCATTTAAATGGGTATATTTTATGTATCTGTGGCTTTCTCTTTCCCTCCTTAAAATTCTTGAGAACTCTTTGGTGAGTAAGATCTGGTGCTGGTGACTCACTGTGATTTTTGTTTCAGTAGCACTTCTGACAGCTGACAGCTCTGAAAGTGTCTCATCCTTACTAATTGTCAAGTAGAAGGTCTAAATTAGGCCATAGTTCCACAAACATATTTAACTGCCATAAGCTGGCAATGTAAATGAAAGAGGCCGTGCCCTTCCCTTTCCCCTAGGTTAGCACAACCATTTGTGTTGCCCTATAACAGACTAGATTGGAGAACTAAAAACTCAGATAATTTTCCTATTCAATTCACTATATGGCCATAGAAATGCTTATGGTAGACAGAAGGGAGGTGAACAGCAGCAAGCAATGCCCTTTTGTACAGATTTGGTATCTGTGAAATTATGGCTCTGGATATCTCTTGGTGGTCCCTCAAGCCAAAGCCTTAATGTTTTCCTTCCATCGTAGAAAAGAAAGAAAATTACAAAGTAATCAGGAAAGCATCTATATTAAGAGAATTAAAAACCAGGATTCAGACTCCTTCTTTTGTCAAAATGGCAATGTAGGTCAAACCCAAACCTGTGTATGTTCATTTTACAATACTCCATACCCTTGACATAGTCTGTTCTTAAACCCAAGAAATTTGTTAATTAAAATGGGTAGCTTTTCACTTTTGTAATACAGATGAAAATTCCATTTTTATCTCCATTGAACTTCACTTCGTGTATTAAACTCATTTTGCTGAAATAGACATTTTTCATATCAACAAAGATAATACTCATCAAAATTCTCAAAATGCTAGTTGGTTTGAAATTGGTATATGATTAATTTATTCTGAGCTCTTTTATTTTAAATGGTGCCCAGTTGCCAGTTAAATCCACTAGGAGAAACTCAGTGGGCTCCAGAAGGTGCTGCCTCTGAAAGCAGTGAGGTGCTGCTCATCAACAGGATTTTGCCAAGATGTGAAGCAGCAGCTCCCACTGAGTCCACAGCTCAGCAGAGGCCAGAAGTTAGGTGTCACTAGTTAACCTGTCTCACCTTCCTCTGATGATCCTGTGATTCCCAGGAGCATGACTGCTGCGTACTACTCAAAATCCAGCCCCATGCTACCTTTGCCTCTATGCAAATGCTTGCTGACTTGTAGATTAAACATCTACAAGTAGATTAAGCATCAACTAATATGGTGTGTTGTTATATTTTTCTGAATTATTTATCTCTACCATAATTTCTACATTATAAATTGATGCTCATTAAAAAAAAAAAAAAAAAAGAAAAAAGAAACAACACCAAAACAAAAACCAAAACCAAACCACAAAAAACCAACCAAACAAAAACCCAAGAAGATATTTACAGAAACTTGGAAACTCAACACCATTGTTTCAGAACTTTCGTGCTTTATGACTAATGAACAGCTTGTCTGTGGACACCTAATATTTCAAGTTTCAGTTTATTATGTAACTTTCTGTTCTCTTAAGATTATTTAAAAACCACTGTTGTCTGGTACTGTATTGCTATAAGCTATGTCACCAGTATAGATATGTCCTCTCACAGCAACTCTGATGTTCTTCTCTAAGTTTAATCACAATAATTACAAATAAACTCGGGAGCAGCTTTTGCTTAGTAGCTTTATTTTCCATGCCTTCTGCTCCAGCTAGTTTTATAGCCTCAAATGCATGATGCAAAATTTCTTAATTGTGTCTTTCAAACATTTTGTGTTCAGTACAGGAATTATTTTCTTCAAAGTTTTGTCTAGCCAGAAGACTGCTTTCTTGTTCTTTTAGCATCTTAGTAACAGTAATCCCTATATTTGTCACCTCCAAAGCAGACTACTGCATGTGTAGCTACTGATTTATCAGCCAGTCATTTCGTCTACCTGTAAGAGAAATAAAAGGTGTGTAGCCAATCAACTTCACTTACTTCTGAGTGATGATTTTTAAACCTGGATACTTTATAGCCCTTCTGGGGAGTTACCTCTCCTTACCAATCTTGCCACAATAATTAGACAAAAGTATGACTACAGTGCAGACCATAAATAATATACAGTGCCACCTGTTAAGATGTGCTCATTCTGGTTATTCCCATTTCCAAAACCACAGTTTTTTGACATTGAATGTTTAGATGGGCATAGAGCTAGGGAAAGCCAACACAGACTAGTTCCATTTTAGAAGGCGACGACTTTGCTCCAGTTCCAGGCAGAGGGATTTCATCTATTACTCAGTTGTAGTATATACAACTCTATTTTTGGCTGACATGACAAGGTGCCTTGGCAGGGGGGCAGCGAGATGGCAGCAGGGTGTGTAGGTTAAGGCAGAGGCAGTGACCTGGTGAGGTAGGAGGAGAACCGATCATTGCGGCTCACCTACAAAATGTCTGGGAGAAACTACCATGAGACAACTGATGTGACAACTTTGGTACGTGGTTGTTGTATAAAATCCAGGGTCAGGGGTGAGATGTCATCCATTCAGTGAATTTACTTTCATTTTCAAGTTGACTTTCATCTTTTGGTTACATCTCCCTGTATTATTTATTCCATGAAGACCTGTGAATTTTTAGACTCATGTAAAAAAAATGTGTTAGGTTGGGTTTCTTTCTGAATTTTGAGTGTGCATAAGAAATGATTAGAGAAGAATATGCAGAATCTGGGGATTAATATTATTTCCTCTTTAGGATTTGCATAACTTCGAAGTGCGTCACACATAACTATCTTTGCCATAGCCATGTTTTCCAGGATCAGAAGAGATTTTTTTAAGGAGTTTTTATTCAATTAAAGATAAGTCTTTGAATTCCAGAGATCTTTTTATGAAGCAAAATGTCTCCATGACTTTTTTATTAAATAGGTTGTGTACATGTTTATTATCATGCAGTCTATTTTTTAAACTTTTTTTTTGTTTTTAAATTTCTATGCTAATTGTTCTTAAGGTATTTAGAGTCAAAATTAGGGATTTGTATTTTTTTAATCACTTCTTAATGTCTGACAGGACAGATAATAATATTAAGATGTAATGTCCCATGAGGCATTTTTCTTTTTAGCATCTTGCTACCCCACCTTTAATGGCTTTTTATCACTTTTGGCTGCCTCAACCTACCAACCTGAGTCATGCCATCAGGAAGCAGATTGTACCTAAGCTGAATGCAAGGATTTCCAGATGGTGATTTTTTAAGTCAACTTGATAGACTTACCTCACGTTTGTGAGCAACTGTGAGAAATTCTCCCCCCCTCCAAATCTTTATCCATCATTAAATTGAAGAAATTCAGCTTTTACCAGCAATAAACCTTCTGATAAAGAACATGCATAAATTTGCTTCTTTGAATAAGCATTGTTTCCGATACGACTATCTAAGCTGTACACCTGAAAATAACTGATTAGTCTAATTCATACATATATCTAGTAATTACATATGCCTCTTAAACTAATAAGAGAATAAAAATATATTTTCTCAGCTTTAAAGGATTTCATCAAAGTGGTACTCCCCTACAAATGAATAGAATCATCCTCTCTCATCTTTGGGCTCTCTGCCAAGATTCCTGAGTATGGCAAAAAAACTAGACTGAAGACTTTAAAATTAGATCTTACCTGTCTCTCCACAATGCTAATAAAATGGAAAAAAATAACTCACTTGGATGCCAGGCACAGTAAATGTACCAAGATTTGGGGAGCTAAAATAGAGAGAGATTGGATTAATTCTGCAGCATGCTTGCTGAGTAGGGGGTTAAATTTCCAGAGCAGGCAGCCATGCTCTGCAGCAGTTTGCAGGTGTTGTCAGGCCAGCAGCCTTTTGCAGCTGATGCTCGCAGAAATCCACTGATCGTGCTGATGCCTTTTAAGAGAATATTGAGAAATTCAATAAACTCCTGTTTCCTTAGAGGCTCATGAGCATAAATTAACACTATGATGTCCAGAGGTATGAACTGGCTAAAATGATGTCTTCTTCACTCTACGGATTCAGGAAAGTGTCTATGTTATTGTAAGAAATAACAAAAAACCTGCTAGTGCTGTTGACTGCATTTGTAGGAACAGAGATTGGTAGTGACTCTTTAGATTTTGCAGGTTTTGTTCCAAGTGTGGAATGTAAACTGATCAAATAATGAACTTCAATATTAAAAAAAAAAAAAAAGATAATATTCACTGTCACAATATTTTTGGGAGTAAAGGGGAGCACGACAAAAACAGAATAGTGCCTGTGAATTTATTATTTCGAGGTGAATGGAAGACACGTGCTTATTAGTTGCATTCTGATGACATTTTTCAGAGCAAAATTAGAGGACTGATTACACATACCATCAAATGAAATGTTAGCGCATAGTAACTTGAGGAATAGCCAAGAATGGCAGCAAAAAAACCTGCAGGCTGATGACTGGTGTAGTGGGTGAATTCATTCAGTACTGCGATTGCTATGTGATTATTGAGCAAAGCGTGAAGTTATCAGCATGTAAACAAAGCAGACAGACATTATTTGAGCCTTATTTTATTGACAATTGAAAACCAACATAGCAAATCAACTGTAGAGGAGTTCATTTCTACCTGCCATATGAGGAGGGAGGCATGCAGGGTTCAGAGAGCCTGAGTCAAAGACTTCTGTGTTATAAAAAAGGGCTTGTGCTCCAGAAGTCACAGCTGGGGAGGGGGGGTAGCAAGAAGATCAACATCTTTTCCTAAAAGCCAGTGTCTAGACAAGCCAAGTGCCTTCAACGTTTGGTGACGCAGTTAGACCTAAATGCCTTTGTGCCATTCTGTGCCCGAACCCATTACACTCAGAGTATACAGACATGTGGGAGCAGGTCTGCAGGAGTGCGGTTCAGTCAGATTGATGTTATTTACCGTGCCTCAACACCAGCCCTGTCCTAGGTTCAGTGCAAAAACAGATGGGTACCTTTACAGAATGCTACCCTACTACTCCCATTTTTTCCATTATTTGGTTAATGAGAAAGACAGTGTTTTGATTTTGGTGGCTATAATAGAGATAAGCCTGATCTGCTGCTGCTTTAATAATTACAAAGCAGCTGATGTGAAGGTGAACCTGTTGTTCTGTGGAATGATGTAGACACGGGGAAGTAATTTCAGGTGAAATCTTCTTTTTTTCTTTCCTTTTTTTTTTCCAATTCTGCAGAGCATGAAGAAGTTCCTTCTGTCTCCTGACTCTGCCATCCAAAGAATTACTGGTAAGTCTAATACTGAATGAAGTATTCTACTTTGTTCAGGTTTTCTTTAAAATGCTTTTCATACTGGTGTTTTAAAAGGGAAATTCAGAGAGGATGATTAGCTATTACCTAAGAATTTTACCTACTGCCAGTTATACTATGCCTGTGTTCTTCAGCATTGCAGAAAATGACAAGACATGCTAAATAAAATAAAATTATACAGCTAAAATGCAAACAAGTTACTTTTAACTCACTTCTTATGGCACATAAACAAATATCTGGCAAATAGTGGTTCCTCTAATCCTACTTGCAATGTTTTTTGGTGTACCTAACAAAACTTTTTTTTACTGGAGTAGTGTTATTCCAATTAAAAATAAAGGATGCTGCTTCATTCTGATGATTGATAGTGAGATACAACCCCTACTTCTAGCTTTAGAATATGAAGCCAGCAGTCTAAATGTCTCCAGGATTTTAGTGATTGTGAGCAGTCACCATTTGACAGTTGTTCAGCAGCCTATGTGAAATGCATTAGTGATTTGTGGGGCGGTGTAAACAAGCCTGCATTGCTGCTCTGCCTGTTCTCTATATAAATAGACAGGAGAACTCTCCAGAGATGTCCGTCTGGCACCTCTCACAAGTTTTGCATTTACTTACTATTCATTATTAATTGTTAAGTGCTTGCAGCACACTTGATATTGTAAAAAGTACAGAGATACAGTCCCTGCCCGGAGGAGCTTACTTTAGAAGATAAGCAGAACCAACTCATTCTTTTCCTATGCAACAAATACAGTTTTCTTTGTGTTTTGTTCAAATTCTCTGAAACTCAGATAATATGGGCTTCAAGGCAGGTTATGTAACATTTCTTTACCAACTCTCGCATTACCCAGTTCAGAGTGAAACAACTGTCAGAGCATACTGGGCTATATGCAGTGTGACACATTTCACTGTTCTCAACAATTGGTCCCAACTGCTCTTATTTCTTATCTGAGGTTTCAAACCGTTTTTGGAAGCTATCAAATTTCATGTTAATCTCCTCAGGAGGAGAAAGAATGAATCTCTGGATGGGAAGACAAGCCAGAGTTGATGCATACTGAATAGCAGGAGAGGCAAAATATTACTTGGAAAGGCCTCCGACTAGTCTGTGTTCCCTTCTCCATAAGGCAGAAAGTTTTATGGTTTTGCAGGGGGGAGGGAAGGGGGGAATTAATAGGTTAAGCAAAGGTGGCATTCTCTTGAAGAAAGAAAATATATACACTACCCTGCATATTATAAATAGAACATATATGATTTTATTTGTATGTGTTTTCCTCTCAGGTAAGAATTAGTACATGACACATTTGAGTTTTTTCTGTCCACAGTTATACTTGCTCCATCCCATTCATTCTGGAATCCCAAGCATAGTCACTAGTTTTTTGAAGGCTTCATAACTAGTAACAAAGTGCTAAATGTTAAGATGTGGGTGGATGAGGGGGAATTTTGTAACTGAAAAGAAAGGATAAAATGGAAGAAAAAAAGAGGTGAGAGGAAGTGGATGATCTGAAGCATGCACAGAAAGAGAGAAATAAAAATATTCTGGAAAAAGTAGAGATAGAAGAAAAAATGCGATCCAATCATGACAAACACAAAGCATCTCTACAATAGTTTCTGAATACTGTATGTTTTACTTGTAGTAGGCTGGTCTATGAATGAGCCGGTTGTTTTAATTAGACAGCAGATTATAATGAGGAAAAAAAAGGGGGGGGATTGGAAGTGGTCAGTGTAGGGGCTCCTAACTGGATGGCAGCTGTGGTACCAGGTCAGAACAAATGAGTCTGAAGTCTCATGGACTGACTGCCTACAGGTCCCACCAAAGTTAACCCAGTGAGCTGTTCCTGGAGCTTGTCAGGACTATGGGAGCGCTGGCTGCAAAAAAGGGGGACTGTCTTCTAAGTTGGGTGGTAGGTTTTGGAACTGCTCAACTTCCTCCTGTTCATTATATAGGAACTTAGAGCATCTTGAGACAATAAATTTTAGCCAAACAGGTACTCCACGTATACTGTTCTAAATCTTTTCCCTGTTGGTACCTTATTGCTTCTGTTAAATGAGAGCTGCCTAGTCACCATCCACTCATCAAATTCCCAAATGGAAGACCTACAGATGCCAGTCTCGGTAGGAATTGGGTAGGCACAGTTCAGAAAAATTAAGACACAGCCACTCAGCTCACTATGATTTCACTTTTCAGTTCAGGATACCAGATACTCCTCACTGACATTACAACCCTTTCTGTAGCATTCAGACCCTTCTACAGAGAGGTATTCGAGTCTATGTATCAATAATCTATTCTAAATAGCCTAAAAGCATCACAAATATGAACATATACTTTGCAATAAGTGTGATCAACCCTAGACCTCGTATTTGCTTCTGTGGCCTATTCAATGCACTTTCAGCGTTCAGTTGGGGTTTTTTTTTCTTCAGTTGATCACCTCCCATTAGTCACATTTTGAAAGAAGCCATACTTGGAGCAGTTTGGAATTCCTCCTGACCTATTCCTTAACACAAATGTGAATTTGTCAAGATCCCTTTCAGACACTTATCAGCAAATTTAAGCAAAACTAGCTTAGAATCTGAGTACTAAAGACAACTTGAATGCAATGATGGAAACATAGATAACTGAAAGTATTCTCCGTGTTTGAAGCTCTTGACTGCATAGTCAATTTTAAAATTAAGCATTCTGGATAGCATCTGAGCACCATAAATGGAAAGTGAGGGGAATGAATCTTATTTAGTTGTAACCATTTAGACAGAGGACTGAAAGGCAATCAACATCTACAGAGTGCTGGAAAAAAAGAGTTTTGAATTCTTTAAAAGGTGGCAATTTGTAAAATAAGGCCTGGGCTTCATTCCAACACGCAAATACATTTTTTAAATTCCACTGATATTTATACATCAAAATGGTTAGA
Organism: Buteo buteo; assembly: GCF_964188355.1. NCBI lineage: Eukaryota > Metazoa > Chordata > Aves > Accipitriformes > Accipitridae > Buteo > Buteo buteo. The sequence goes on from NC_134175.1 coordinate 33,069,610, forward strand.
GAAAACAACTTTGGGCAAGATGGTCCATCAACCCAGTTACTTTGTATTTGCTGACTGAGATTTTGAATAACAATAGGCTAAGATCTGAAACTTCCTTTGCTTTGATTTTCAAATTACTGGAATATATAATGCTTCAATATTCTTTAAAATAGAAATATAGATACCAGGCACATTTGAAGGATGAAGAGGTTATTATGGTAAATAATACAGCATGCATACATGCTTTTCTCTAGAATCGCTTCTTTACAGAAGCACACACATAGGCCTTTATTGCAGCTGCACAAAATTTCTGTGTTTCTCATCAGTTCTTATTTCTCATGATCAAAAGTGTTCCCATTCCCAGAGTATCTCCTGTGTTATCGGGATATAGCTTAGACAGGTTTTATCTCCAAATCAGCTGGGTACAGGCAAGGAAACTCCAAGAGGTAAGGTTGTAGAAATGTTTCCTCAGTTCTTGTGTTCCTATACTGCAGCATCTGCAGGGAAATCAGGCTTTGTAATTCTGAACTGTAACGTGTAAGCATAGAGTGACAGAGAAATACCTATCTGGATATGAATACCTATCACATGAAGAAGAAAAGAAAGAAAAAATAATTGCAGAAGCTTATTATTTGGTAATGCCTTGTAGAAAAGGAAAAATTTGCTCAGTTTGGAATGTCTGCTCCCAAACATCATAGATGCCCACCTGTACTGTTTAAAAGAATTGTTGATGTAAGCAAGTAAGCATATTTCATTCACTTTCATCACTGAAAATCATTGTGCTCTTTTCTGCCAAATAAATAAATAAATAAATAAATAAATCATGCTTGTTATGGCTTCAGACTTCAGCCTGCAAATGCAACCCAGAAAGCTAAATGCATCAGTAACAGTAGGCAGCTTCACCCAGGTGCACACTAGGAATACCTCAAGAAGCAGTTAACATGTCAATAGTAAAGCCTTCAAAACACATATGAAAAGTGAGCCACACGCATACAGAAAAAGTCATACATAGTTTTATGCAATGCTATTTTTTAATAATAAACTCAGGAATTTTAATTTACCAAACCCAATACAGCTCTAAGGTTTAAATGCTAAATTTTTCTACTATATTATAGATTGCATTTTATTCAGCTATTTATTCTGTTTTTCAAAAAACCTGTTTTATTTGGGGAATATAATTTTTCCCCATTGGTGTTTCAATAGGCCCAATAATGTTTTAGACTAAAGGTTTTATTATCTTTCTAAAGATCTTTATTTTGTTTTCTTGCACAAATTTATTCATTTGTTCTGCAATTTTCTTGCAGGATTTTGGTTGAAAATTATCTAAACCATCTTTGGTAATTATTTTTCTAGTTATTTTTACAGGCTTAAGATCCTTTGGGAGATTGTCACATTATATATATATATCTATAATTATTCCAACTCCCTCCTGTTTCTGTTCAATACAAAATTAAGATCAATAGCTCTTGGCAAACAATAGCTATGCAGAACTTCTTGTCTCTGTACGCAAGAGATCCCAACCTATATAAATGATGAATTTTCAGTGCCACAAAAACATGCATTAAGTTGTCTATTATTCACCGTTCATCCAGAGATTGTGTGAATCCTCTTTCTCTAATAGTTATATATTTATATCAGATAGCCTGCAAAAATGTTTGGGAATAAGAGGAGACTATTCTCAGGAGCATGCTGAAGGAATCTTGGAAATGTTCCATAAGCTTAATGTATTCTAGTGGCTATTCCTAGCCAAAGAAACTAGTGATTCTAAGACTTCAGGCTCCTGTTGAATACAAAGCATGCAAAGTACCCCCTGGTATGTGTGTTGGACTTGAGGAAATAAAAAAAAACAAACTTGGTGCTTTTCTGCAGCTCCTGAGATGCACCAAAAAACGCTTCAATTATAATTCAATTGCATTGACAAACTTTACCATCTACTGCTTATGGTGGCAATGTCCAAAACATTTAGCTTTCAAGGGTTTGTAATGTTTCCAGAATAATACCTTTGCATATTTTTTTCTCAAAGTTAGACAGATAAGAAAAGAATCCTTCTGTTCAAAAATTATTTGTAATGAAAATTTTAAAAATTCAAAATATTAACAAAATAGCAACACAAATACAGTGGGGAGAGTAGAGAATCATTTAACTCCAAATGATCAAGTCATGTCTTAGCCATGTTATGACTTGCATAGGCCTGCTGCTGCTCCTTATTTCCTGTTTCAAATCTCAGTTAAAAATTGCTAAAAGTACAGAAAACACTTTCCTACTATTGTCATCTTAAGAAACATTTCACTTAAGGCAGTTATACGATTCCTAATGGAGTGGCATGCAGTGAGCATAGGCACTGATGTGACCCCCCAAAGTTTGTCTCTACAAAGATATATGCTCAAATTATATTAAAAAAAAAAAAAAAAAAAGTTTTGAGACCCTCAAAGTATTTTGTGAGAATTTTCAGTGTGGTCCAACATGTAATGGTATGGTATGGTAAACATGTGAATACACAATCGGTATTCACAGCACTAACAGTAGTCCTCGTGACTGTTAAGGGTAGATTGCATTTTAATGGAATAGCAGAAGAAAGAAAGATAAGCAACACATTGTTAGCATGAGTGAGAAGAAAAGGAGAGAAAAAATACATAGTTTTAACTTTGGTATTCTAAATGCTCTCTGTTGACCATTGACCTATAAGGCATGGACTCCATTTTAATACTGTATATCAAAAGTTGAAATAAATGAGATTAATCAGTGAAGGCTTGATGAACAACGGTAATATCCCTTATTGTTAGCACAACTAGCAGTAAGCCTCAGAAAATGTGACATTCAGAACACTGGAGGACTGCCAATCTTACTCCAAATGTATAAACACTAGAAATGACATTTTGAAGAACTATTGATTAGTTACACGGATGACAATTCCAAGTAAAATAGTGAAGATTTTTGGACTTGAGCAACAAAAAAATTAGAGGCTAAAGTGGTAGTCATGGTAATCAGCACAAAGATACATCTTGTCAAATTATTCCTTTTTTGACAAGGTCATAGATGGATTTAAAAAGGCAAATGTAGAAGCATAGTTGGGGGGGGGGTTAAGGCACTAAATGTCATGCATTCATTAAACACTTACTTTATTTGGAAGTAATAGAGAATATATTAGGTGGGCTACAACCTGGTCTGATAGATTTTAAAATACTACTAATGGGGAGAAGTAGCTGAGTGGTATTATTTCTAGCAAGGACCCTCTATGAATAAGTTATTTATTTGGTGTAGTAAGTATTTTTGTCAGTTATGCAAACAATACTGTAAGGTGTTTGGTAGTAAAGTTTGGAGATGACATAAAAAAAGAACAAGGTTAACAAGGTTGCTATTTCAAGGCAAGCTGGGTAGTCTGGTTTAAAAATTCGAGTTGAAAGCACTATATTTGAATGTAGTCAAATGCAAGATACAACAGTTGGGACTTCAGAATATAGGATAAGAAAGTTCATTTTCAAATGAAACAAGAATGAAAGCTTTAAAAGCCAAAACCACCTCAAAGTGAGCGATCTGGGAAGGAAGGCTAATGTGAGCCTGTGATGACTGGAATGGGGAGCAGCGAGCAGAAGCAGGGAGATGAGCGTGGTGTGAGTTGGGACGTGTTGCACTGATGAGGTCTCTTTAGGATATTCTGCCTCTTGTTCAAGAAAGATTTTGAAGTTCTATTCACAGATTGTGGGAGAGCCACAAAAGTGTTTTGAAGGACCGGCAATGAGATTTAAACCAGGCTTAAAGAACTCATTTTATGGATTTGCTGAAGAGAAAATTAAGCAGCACATGTAACTGCTGGACAAGATATTACACTGGGACTCCCCAGCACATCTGACAATGGAATAGTAGATGATGATGATAGCAGTTGATAGTAGATGAGTTCACCTTGTAAAATGCAATTTATTGTACATAAGTGTTGGAACAGCTAATACAAAAGGCAGTGGACATAGAACTCATCTGGGCCTTTAATTCAGATTCAGAGCAAATCAAATTTAAACTGTTCACTTCCACCTTGGAATTTGTTAACTTAGTAATTCCTCTTTTCCCTTCATCTTAAAAGAGTATTTTCCTATGACTAATAGGAACAGTTCTGCTTTAAGATTATTATAATCAAATTATGTCCTTTAGAGGTCATGAAACAACTTCTCTCTGATGCATAAATTAGTCAGATGTATTCTGTTTATTCTTTTTTCTCTGAATTGCTTTGAAGCAGTATGAATTAGCCACTGGAGATTAGATAGTTTTTGCAATATACCTGTAGTCTGAAGGACTAGTGGGAATGAGCAAGCTGTGTCTTCCCCATGAACTCGGCTTTAAAGTGGTTGTCGAGCTTGGGGTTAGAGTTCAGATCAGCAGAGAAAGGTTTTTAGGGGCTTTTCCCTTGCTCTCTGCTGTAGCGCAGCACATCTCAATACATTTCACCTAGCACTCACTTGCCCGCGGAGGCATTTGCAGCATTTCTTTCTCTTCATTCTGTGCCCTTTGTCACCCAATTATTTAATCTCCTCCTGATTTCAGTCAAAACAAATAAATTGTGGTTTCATTAGAGGAATAACTGAGCTAAATCTAGTGGAATGAAGCTCAGACTAAGCATTCTAGCCTGTGAGGCTCAAAGTTCTGTGAAACACTGTTGCTTATATTTTCCAACTTTTTTTGCTTAAAATCACTTCCCTATCTGAAAATGGCTGGAATGGAGTAAACTCATCAGGGACTAGCATTCATTTCTATATTGCTACTGCAAATGCTCGAGATTGGCTCTTCAGCAATGGCAGATTGTAATACACTGTTCCAATTCTAGACTGACATGAGTACTCCAGCGGACTTAGAGTAATAAAAAGTGGGGTAGAGGGTGTAGAAGGAAAATATCAACATAGCCCTACGACCAATATCAGAGTAACCCTGCTTAGCCTAAGGTTAGGGGAGCAGCAATTATATAATTAGTGTCCTCACAGAAGTCCTATGTTAAAAAGGGAAAAATAAGAAATTACTCCATCCTGCTCTCTCAGTCTTGAAGGAGTGGGCATGGAAAGCTCAGTGGAAAACCCTCTGTTTCCAGGAAGCCAGTGAATCAAAATAGAAATCCTGGAGGAAAGTTGAAGACCACAGATCTCTGGTTATAGGCAGAAAGTCCTATTCATGTTTCTATTTGAGTACCACAGGAATCTTCACATGCCTTGTGAGAGAGAGCTCAACCTCTTTCCCAAATGACTCTATTTAGACCTGGAGCTTTCAGGTGGCTTCAGCCAGTTGACATTAGGCAAGAGAACAGATAGATTTGCATTGCTTGATTTCCTTTGCAAGTACACCTTTAGACACAAGGAGACCAAAATCTACGTTTTGCAAGGCAATGATTCAAAGTTGACGTAAATTGAGCTATTGGGTCTAGGAGGACCATGGTCTCTGACAGGACTGTTATAGGCATGCCAATACTGCACTGTAAGTGACTGAAGAATGAAGACTAGAGAGATTTCTTTCTCAAGGTCACATTGCCACAGCTTCCAATAAAAATGAAAAACTGTTGAAGAAGTAAATAGGCTGAACTAAAGAATTTTGCTTTGTTGAAGTGTCATAAAGAATAGAATTTGCTGAATTCATCTGACATGACCTGGAAAAAATAGGAAAAATATTTTCTCTTGTTGACTTCTAAAAACTTGGTGATTTGACTATGGCTATAGCTGAATCTTGAAGAATGACCCACTAGGAATGACTGAGGAAAGAGAAACTTCTGCAATAGATTTCTGTGAGATCTCATTGTTTTACACTGTGGGATCAGTCCAAAAGAAATTAACATAAAGAGCTGATATCTTTAAAAGACAAGGCATTTTCTGCACTGCTTTGATCAGTTTATGGTTCTCTCTTTTTCACTCTGCCTGACAGCAAGCCACAGTGGCTTACAAGGACATTCAGTTTACTTTCTCACATAAGGGAATGAAAAAGAGAAAGCTGCGTCAAAAAGATGAGCAAGATAAGCAAAAAATTTATCCTTTAAAAAATAACACAGAGTTTTATGTCACTTTGTCCTGTAAGCTTAAAAATACTACTGCTGATTATACAATTATTGTGTTAATTGGTTTTAGTCGAGAGTTTACTTAAATTAAAGGTCAATTAGTAGTGGCCAAATAAATACTTATTCTGACAGGTAAAACAAATGTGGTTTGTTTTTTTTTAAAAAAGGCATTCTAGGAGTTACTGAATTTTTTTCAGATGAGATAGTGTTCAAATCTTTTTTAAGGCTTGTATGTAGTGCTTCTAAGCTCAACGTTAGACATGGGAACATTTAAACTAGAAGTGAAATGTGTATGCATACCTAAGTATATAAAGAGTGTTGGCATGGATGTATCTTGCTATATAAATCAATAATATACTCTGTATCAGTCAGCTAAGGACTGAACTGGAGAACCTCAGAATCTGGGAGCTACAGAGTGTAACTGACAGCACCCTGAATCCTCCTGCTCTGCAAAGGACTGCCCTCAATTTACAAAGAAGATTTGGAAGTCTGGCATGTTGGACCATTGTGTCTCTCAGCACTGAATGCAGGTTCCATGTTTAGGTCAAAGGTATTGACCTGGAAGGCTTGTCTCATTCGTACTGGTCTTTATCTTTGGGTTGGTGGAGGAGAACTGAAGACAGAAGTGTGCTCTAACCTAGCCACCCGTGCATCATCTGCATTTAACTCTCTGGACGGTGTGAAGGCTGTACAGTCTTTTGCCTTTGAGTGCTTGTAGTGTGCAAGTCCAAAGTTTGGATGTGGAATACATAGCCTGAGAAGCTTTGATTACTGCTCAGTAAGTCTTCTATGGAAAACAGCTACAGATGCTAGAGACCTGAAAACTTGCCAGAGATACAGGCTTCTTTTTTAGGCAATTGTGAGCTCTTATATTGTAAACTATGCCCAAGTGACTAGGAACCTCTTGGGAGAAAAGCAAGAGACCAAAGAGAATCTGTGTTATTTCCTGGAAGCATCCAAACAATGGAAATAAGAGGAACGGAATCCAGGAGCTGGAACATTGTCTTTTATGGGAACCAAATAGATCTTCTGAAAGCATTTAACAGGTCACCCGCACCTTTGGTACCCTATAGTTATTAAACGTATTTCTAAAATTTCTGGCACAACAAAATACAGTAAGTATCACTTTTCTATGAAGAATCAAATGTGAATTCTTTTTTTTTTTTTCTAGAAGTACAGACATTTCAAAGAATTGAAGAGAGATTTAAACATAATGAAGGCTAAATATGGTTTGTTTGACAGGTCCAGGTCCCATGTCAACTGAACAAAGACAAAAAAAAAGCTACTTGGATTCAGAATGAAATTTAAGTGACAAATTTATGCCTTTTAGCTAGAAGTCAGTGCTGATTATATCTTCACGTGTTGCTAGAGGGGATGATGAATCTCATGAACTTGTTCATTGCAGTAGGTCTTTCAAGATTTTGTGTTAGGCAGTTCTGTGTCTGTGTTGAATCAATATAAAAAGTGATGCATGCTGTGGGCTATTTAGGAGGGTTTGGGGAAAAAGGAAAAAAAAAAGAAAGAAAGAAAAAATAAAGGTGCCTTACTGCTTTTAGTGCTAATGGTACATTTATTATTATGCTGAACCATAAATCTGTTTTTCCTGACATTGTTCTTAGGCATGAATAACTCATGGCTTGGAGTTCAAGGTACTACTACTACAATTTCTAGAAATGTTTTCATGGATGACTTACAGCCTAAACAACTTAGTCTCCAAAACTAATTGTGTATTGGTTGTTGCTCTTCAGCTCATAAGAACTAGTTTAGGGAGATACTAAAAAAAAATTAAAATCTAAATTCAACATCCTGGAATAATTGACAGAACAAAATTCAGCAAAAAAGCCTGCCAGTACTGGTTATTTTCAGTTGATAAAGATCATTCACTTACTCAAAATAAATAGGCATATTTATCAAATGCTTAATTAATTGCTTTTTAATTTTAACTTCTTTCTTTCCTTCTATTTTTGTCATTCTCTTTTAGCATTAATATGCAAAACAGCAGATGGGGTTTTTTTATGAGATAAGTACAAAAATAGTGGCTTGGGAAATCGGTTTATAGGCACTCTCAGAGGTATAATAGACAGCCCTATAAATCTTACCAAAAAATCTGAGAAATGAATTAAAAAGGCTGTCGTAGCTACTTTTATTGAAGAGGAAAAGTTGTCAAAAAGAAATCAAAGAACAGTCCATGAATATTAAGATTACTGTGACCTTGACCTAGTCAGTGTTCATAGTTTAATTGTAGAAAGTTTTTACACTTATTTGGGTTATAATTTTTCAATTATTTTCTAGGATAATGTATGATGTTAAATATCAGAAACTGCATGTGTGTACAAAACTACAAAATCAGTGATACCTATCATCTGAGGAGTTTGCACTGAATTTGAGAATTCGGTGTTCACTTATCATTGCTGGGGTACTTGATTGTTCACACGAAAACCAGGGACCTTCTTGTAAATATGCAGAATACTAAATATTGTAGAATACTAAGGAAAGGAGACTTGAAAGCATTGACACATCTTACATCTAAAACATACAATTTAAGATGTTTGGAGATATTACTAGTTTTTAAAATGCTCTTTAATGCAGTTGCAAAATTGGTAAGGTATCATCTAAGAATAAAACAATATTTAGAGTTGTACTTCTGCCTGTTTGAATATTGGCATCAGTCAGACACTACAGGAAGTCCAGTCAACTAAAGGAGAAAAATCTTCCTCTTTCACTAGTCGTCCAATGATCTTCATTGTGAAACGACAGGGTCAAATAATAAAAAGTACATGTAGAGTACATAAATTTAGGTCTTGCACTGTTAGATAATACTTAAAGAAACAAATCAAAAGATTTTGCTACCTGTTTCAAAAAGGAGATATGAGGTATGCCTTTATTGTTTTTGCTAACAGAAGTAGCACATACATAGAAATGGCCAAAATATTCAGAGAGACTTGGGTAAAGGACTCATATGTGGGGACCCCCCCCCCCCCATTTATGAGTGTGTGATATCAGATCTAAATACAGGATGTTATTTGGTGTTGGGTTTTTTGTTGTTTGGGGTTTTTTTTAAGACTTTGACCCACTGTTTACACATTTCAGCATGAATCACTTGTGAAAGTTGTTCAGGAACACAAGGGAGAAATTATTTTGAGAAAAGAATGCAAGGTCAGAGAAGGATGGAAAAAAACAAAAACCTGCACCTCAAGATATTGTAGACATCTCTCCAGGCAGTGATACTGGAGCATTTTAGCGTTTCATCAGATCCCAAATGGAATCTATCTTAGTATGAGCAAACCTCAAGTAATGATTTATTTATGTGCAAAGCATCTTAAGAGCAAGGTGTCTAAAAAAAAATCGTCCTGTTTACTCAAGGTTGTTGGCAGAAGCAATGTCTATGAGATGCTGCTTCCTTCATTTCAGCATGGAATAGAAAGAAACTTGTGGGCATAAACTCAGCCAGTAAGGATAATTTAGTGATAAGCATTGTTAACTTCTACTACCAAATTTTCCATAAAAGAAAAATTCCAGATCTTGTTTTATAGGTTTAGTCTTCTGTAAAACATCACTAGCATTATCTTCATAAGACAGGTATAGCAAAAGAGTCTAGATTGTTTTGTACTCCTCACATTAAACTCTCAAACATTCATCTTTTCATCTTTGTCCTTATGTGAGGGGTAGTCTAGCCCATTCTTCTCTTCCAATGAGTAGCTTTGCTCTACAGTCATTTGCAAAAGAGTATGGGTTTTAAAAGATTTTTTTAAAAACTGCTTTTACTTTATTTACTTTGACAGAAACCTTTCTAACTGCTGAGGCATCAGAATAATTAATGTGGTAGTTGAGTGATATAAACTTGACTTATTTTTCTTACCACTGTCAAGCATTAGACTCTTCTACTCACATTATCAGTGCAGCTGGCTCAGAAAGTCTTTCATTAAGAGTCCTATGTCAGCAGTTTCTGTATCAATTTGTGTTAAGATAGTCTTGACTTGCCAGCAGATCAGACCAAGTTCATCTAGAGCAAAAATGCTTATAAGAACTATTGTATACCAAAAAGTTTTGTGGCTCAATGGAAGAACAAGTTGGCTAATTCCTGAGAGAAGTAAACTGTTTTTACACTCCAGACAAGAACTATGCCTTGCAGGCATATCCTGAGTGACAATAACTTAATGTTTACAAATGATTACTTTGTATTTACTTATCCTCATGACAAAAGAGTATAACAAGGCAGTCATTGTTCTGCAGTTGAACATACATTTTATAGGCAGTATCACAGAAAAGAAGGCTGGAAAAGCTTTGGAGGAATATCTAGTTCATCATTAGACATCAAATCAGCTGTATCAAACTTAAACAAGTTTTCCTGAACTGTAACATCAAGCAAACTACATATTGCCTTTGCAATGCTGACAGTCAAGTTTGCTATTCTGTTCATTTAGGTAGCATTTTCTACTCAGTTTCTGTGTATTGGTTTGGTTTACCTATAAACTTTATTTATTTTTCTACCCAATGCAGTCAATTTTTGGTTATCTGTAGGCAGATTATCCTGGTGATGTACTAGCTGTGCCATGACTGTGGAGGCATCTGAGCTGGCTATAGATGAGTAGTTTGACTGCTTTGCTGTTTTGAGTGCTGTGATCAACAGAATTGCCAACCTTTTGCACCTTAATTAAACTATCATTGTATGCTCTCATAGCTTAATACGGGTCATGGTATTTTCAGCTCTTGATTAACCAGGGTCCAGTATGTAAATAGTTTTCTTGTAAGCAAGTATTCTTATTTAACACTTGAAACACCAAAAGTATAAGTTGGTACATATAAATTATATAAAGTTTTAATAAGGACTCCTCATTAACAGTCAACACCAATGTGTGAAAGAATAAATGCACCAAGATTTTTTTTAATATTATTTGCTGATGTGGTATAAATAAATTGCGCTGATTGGATGAAAAGTTACTGATTTTAAGTACAGCAATAATTGTTTAAAAAATAATTCTCAGATGATATTTCCCTTGCATTTTTGGGGGTTCCCACATTATACTATAGACTTATGGCTAGTGTATCCTGAGTTATTAGTGATCTACCTTTTCTAGCAAATACTTCTGATCTTTTCTTTTCTTTTTTTTTTTCTTTCTCAAGAAAACAAAAAGAAAATCATTCAACAAGGGACCAGGAAAACATATTTAAAAAACCAGTAACACTCAAGCATATTTTTTTTAACCTAATCAGATTTGTTAGAAAAGTCATTGTATGCTTATTTATAAAAGAGAAATAATAATTTAAATAGATTTTGTAAACAAAAATTGGATTATTTTTATCCCTTTTACCTTCATCTTGATTTTCCCATTTGAGATCAGAGCTCCAAATCATGTTTACTCTAAGGGCATAACTAAGTATAATAGTCCCTGTACCTAAGCTGTCTTCTGTAAAACCCAGCCAATGTTCCACATTGATACTAAAACTTTCAGTGAGTTTAGTGACCTGTCTTTGATGTTGCCGCAATGTTGTTGCCGAGTTCCCATTTTCTCTCATATTTACTACAGCCCAGGATTTTAACTTGGCAAGTTTCAGAGCTGTGTTGAAAATTATGTCCATTATTTCACTCACTCACAAAAACCCATTTAATTTAAACAACAAGGACCATCAAATATAGCAGTACCTGCATAGAATAAAGCATTAAATATTATTAAATGATACTTTCTTTATATCTCAGTTACTCAGTATACTCAGTTATATTTGTTATCAAGTGATTTTGATCTGTGACATTAGGAATTTGTGTCCAGCTGCAATTACTCTTGATCATGCCTAATCAAGCTGTCTCAAATATAACTAGAAAACTTAAGATACCTCCTCTTAGTGAAACCTTTGCCTTCTTTTGTAAGGAGAAACTGTACCACTCAAAATATTCATTCAAGAATAATTGGTATATGCATTATTGGTATTTAAGGCTCTTTACTTACTATTCAAGTATTCAGATGAGATAAGATATGGAATACAAGTTATATGCAGGGATTTTAATTAATATAAACCCGATTTTTGTAAACAACAAGGTTGTGTACGTTTCTAACTGCTGGCTAAGCCTGGATACTTGTTTCTCCTCTTGTGCCCTCCACAGAGGAAGTACTGACCCAAACAGTAATAAACTAAGAAATATCCCAAAGCTTCTCTCCAATAAATAACAAAGAAATACCAGAAATAACTATAAACAACTTCACAACCAGGAATGTATCTTACCCATCATTTTCTTGAAAATATCAAAATCTCTGTAACGCATGCAATTGAAGCTCTGTAACACCAAGTAAAACAGGTAACAAATGTTTGTTTGTTTGTTTGTTTGTTTTCCCAGCAACTAACTTGCATGCAGTAAGATTTATTTAAGAGAATAGCACTTCCCTTTGGAATTTAATCCCAGTATTTTATCTTCTACCATTGCTTTGCTTCTACTCACCACCATGAGTAACATATAGACAAATGTATGCAGCAGCAGCCTGTGTCTCTCCTCCTTTACTTTGCCGTGCTGTTGCTCTCCCATCAGCTGTAGCTATGCAGTCCTCTAGACACAGCGTGACAGGAACTCTCTTACCTTGATAGTAGGTACCGATGCAGCTTTAGCACTTGCTGTCTGCCTCACGGTCGTAACACCCTCGCTCCTTCCGGTCATTCCTTCCAGGGGAGGAATGACACCAGCATTTCTGAGCTGTTCTTGTGTTTTCTCCCAGAACACTCAGAGAAAGCAGACTTCGTGATCTCCATGCTAACTACCAGCCTGCCTGCTGCCAATTCTCCCTACTTCTGCCAGTGATGACATTCAGCTTGCTCCTCCACGCAGGATACAGCACTGATTCCTCATTATGTAAGGCAGTCTAGGTCAAGTGTAGGAGAGAGACTGCTGGCCTGAGCAAGCTGGTGGATTGCTCCCTCAGCTTCGTGCTTCATGGGGTCTGGAAGCTGGATCCTGATCTTTGCTACATCTTCTCGGGTAAACGCTTTTGCATGATTTAAATGGGTACTGTGCTGTTTTTCTATGCAGATAGCTGTCAGCCATGCTGTGAATTGCAGAGAGAATTTGCTAGGTGAAACCAGCTCTGTCAGCACCATTGAATTAACATAGTAGTTCTTCTAGGCATCTCAGCTTTAAGACACTTTACAAATAAATAAATCATAAACTGGGTTTGTTTAACAAACATCCTTTCTAACCATATGGGGATTATTGTTAATTTGACTGACTAAGCAGTGAATGAAATCCATTTGCTTGAAGGTGATGTGGGAAAGCATTATTGAATATAGCTATTAGCTCTGAGAGGTTTACTGCAGTTCCTGGCTGTTGCATTGTTTTAGCCTTGCAAATTACAAATATGCTTCCTCTATTATAAAACAAAACAAAACAAAACATTTATTTGATTTTCTTGCACTCTTTGGTTATTTTTTTGAAGTAGCAATTAAATCCAGGATGCTATTTGCTGTTTACTGCATGCATGCATGAATCTATATGCTTCTGAAATATGTAAGGTGAATACTGCAGATAGAATTACATTTAGTGACTGCTCTGCAGAATGCCAGAACAGTATGTTAGCTAGATTTATATTAGAGGGTAGCTTTTTTTCATGCACCATATAGAATTCAAAGACTTTTTTGTATTTACACCCTGCTGAAAATCAGTCTGTAACAAAACATAGAACAGGTTTGTCCTTAAACAAATTACACATACTGAGTATTGTCAGGCGCTGGAACGTCTTAGTATACTGGAATGCAGCAGAAGAGGCCCTGGAAAGTAACAGCATAACACTGATACTGCAGTATCATGTAGGGAATTTCAACAAGGCTAGCTTGCTTGCTAGGTACAATTACTATATAATAAATTTGAAAATACTTTTAATGGATTTGAGACATTAATTAGAAAACTCGTGTTTATCTACAGTACCTTGGACAGCAACTTTTTCTTTCATGGTACTAGAGAGTCTGCTTCAGGGGAGTTAGCAATTTGTAAAGATTAAATAATACTAATTTAAGATACATTCATGAATTCCAAAATATGGGGGAATTTATAGTAAAAATACCTGAGAGAAACTTTGGTCAGCATTGTATCAACGAGTTATATTTAACAGCTTACTTCCAGGATTTCATTTAAGATATTAATTTAAAAACAGTGAGGTTTGTATTGAATTATGTTAATGAGTGTCAAAAGAGAAAATTAAAAATTCAAAATTATTGTCTATTGACAATACGGCATTTACAGAATTTTCACATTTAATGGGTAACTGCTCACTCTAAGAATAAATACCAAGGTCCCTTTCTTTCTAAGTCAAAATGATTGAATATTAATATAAGATTATGTATTAATATCAGATTAAAACTAATTTTGATGGGAAGAGTGGGAGTCCTTTACATGTGTTTTTTCTTCCCACTAGAAACTGGTGGTTCTTCACACTGTTCTAGAAATAACTGATGGAATTAAATTTCAACACTTGTTTGTAAGTGAGGTAAATTGTTTTATCATTTTCTTATCATCTTTAAAAGCTCTATTTCTCTGGAAAAGAACTGCCAAGCAGTCAGTTGTTTCTTCATCATGGTCTTAGCTTACCAGTTATTTTTTTCTTTTTTTCTTTTTTTTAAATGGCAGTCAGGTAGATCTATTCTGTGATTTAGTAGAGATGCCAGGCTGGTGACTTCATTAATTACATTGTGAAAGAAGTTAGGTTCAAGAAAATGTAACTCCTTTTTGGTAGCTTGAAAACGCCTCTGTTGCAATGCAGTATATTACATTGTATAATATTTTACAGATACCATTTTATACTTCAAAATGCAGAAGTATGTCTTGCAAACAAACTCTTAAAATAATAGCATAGTACAGGAACTTAGAACAAAACTGCTAGGTACTACGCATTATTATAATGATGTACTTTAGATTCTTTGTTTCTTGCTGCCTGAAGTGTTCTAAAATAGTTATGCTATTATATATGAGTACACTGTGTTCCATCTCATTTCAGTGTGGGTGCTTGAGGTATTTTCTTACAGGCTTAAGGAGTATTAATAACCTATCTATTCAATTAGAAAAAAAAAAAAAAGACTTATTGTCTTTAAATCTATGGTGGTTTTCTGGAGGTGTTTATTTTTTGCATCATGGTTCATAGCAGGGCACACACAGTACTTCTCAGCATAGCAAGCTGCAGATGCTTCATGAGGATACAAAGTGTTAGAAAATAGTGTTTCCAATGTGTATTTATATATCCTATATTCTGGTATATCACTTTAGGTCTGGGAAACTGAATCCAAGCTGTAAGGTATGTTTTGAACCCACTACAATGCAGGATATTGACCATTAGCTGTCAGTGCCTCCTCTTGGTATTTTCCTGTGGTTTACTGGAATTGTCCAGTGCATGGCAACATCAGTAGCTTGTTTCCAATAGTCTGTATATTCCCATACATCACAATATGCAGCTTGAGTTTCTGTCAAACTTTTCACTTTTCCTCACAGTACTAGAGTTTTCTGTCCTGCAAATGAGTTTCTGTACTCTCTTTGTAGCCATGGAGATGTTGCTAAAACTGAGGGGCGTGGAAACAATATTAAAGTCTGTGAATTCAATTATTTTAGAATAATGTGTTTGGCATAAATGATGGTGAGACCAGTTTTTGTAATCCATAACATAAGAAAGTATAGGAGTATACATTAGACTATTAGTTTCTATAGAGATATTTATATCTCAGATTTTATCTGCCCATTTTAATTGATTAGCTGAGATATATATTGTGATGACAATCATATGCTAAGTTAGTCCTAAACTGAAAAAGACAGACTACAAACATCTGCGGTTTAGTTTATCTCATGTAACATCTAAATGTAAGACTGTAATAGTATAATTCACAAGGTTTCCAGGTAAGTTTGGGCTCACAAATACACATCTTTCACTGTCCAGAAATGCCAGCTTTTATTTGCATTTAGTACACAAAAACATTCCAAATGTGACAAAAATCTATTGCTGTAGAAATGGACTATATCTGTTCTGAAGATGCCTGTTTAGAGGCTGGCAGAAGTGCTCTGTTCCTTGTGCAAAAAGTTACTCCCTTTATTCAGAGGTTTTCCTCATTTTTCATTGAAATTGGTTGGATGCAATCTTCTGTTCTGTGTTGCTACAGTCCATGTCATTTTTCCAGGTCCTGGTTCTCCATTATGATGTTTTTCCATCCTTAACTGCTTGTACAGCTCTTCCGTGACTGCAATACAATTGGTTCACAAGTTTAGAAAGAGAAAAAGCCCCCTGGATTATCATGTCCACCTGCTTGTCCATGGAGGACCTTGGATGGCTCATTCTTTACATATTGGATGAAGTAGTCCATTACCTGTTTTCCACACCCACTGCAATTCACAGAATTCATTCCTAGAACACTAGAAAGACTGTAAAGAATCAAGGGAGATTTCTTAATGTTTTGATGAATAATATGTACCTCATACACTGTCCTTAAAAAAAAATAAATATATATATTGCTCTTAACACTCTATTCATTGTGTATGTAGAACACGCTCTTCTGCATTGTTGCTTGCAGAGTTTACTGCTGTGGCTGAACATCTAAGCTTCTAAGGTTAATTTTAAATGTTTCTCTAGATTGTACAGAACTATAATTTTTGCAGCACAAATGCTGAAACAGGATAGTGACAAGAAGAAATACATTCTCTTTTTGTTCAGCTGGAGTTCATTATAGGTCCCTTTCAGAAAGTGAACTGTGCTGCAGAGGATCACCTGAGAAGGACTTCCAGATGAATCCTTTCGTGTGCTGAAGAAAACCAGAATCTCCCAGTGCCTGGTGATCACTAAGGGTGGGCAGTTTTTGGCATTAGAGCCAAAAACTTCCTGGGCTGTTCTTCACCAGTGCTCTTAAATGTTTGCACAGTATTCCTGAGGCAGAGCCATGAGTAGGACTGGTCAAAATTTGTATGAGGGCAAGTGAACCACAAATCTCCATTAATGCAAAGTTACTAGGTCTGCAGAATCTGAAATCTGCAAGATTGCAAGCTCAAGGCTGCCAAGGAAGTTTGCCTGGCCACTGTGACCCTGCTGTGCAGGGCAGGGAGGTGCTCTCCTTTGGGCCTGTTGGATGGTTGCTTCAGCCCATACCCATTAAGATGATTGCTCCTCAGGCACTCGGGATAGCAGAAGTTGTCACCATACTTGCAGGAAGAAGTGGTCAAAAATTTCCCCAGTAAATGCAACGAGTATCCTAGACTGGCTTGGTTTTGAAAATTATTTTACTAGCTATTAGCAGTTTCCTGCTTGTTTGGAGACAGTAAAAAAGGCAAGTTGTATTTCGGGGAGAGAGGGAAGGGAGACCATATTTTATTTACTAACTTTCCACTTATCTTAGAGTTGGAGCAGCTGTGACTTGAGAAATCTATACATTTTTGTTTTCTGCAATTGGGGTGCAATGTAGAAGTTTAAAACATTTAAAAAGTAAGAATTCAGGGGATTTAGCTCTTTTGCAGTTGGAAAGAAGTTGCTGTTGTGTTGATAAAGTCTTCTCTCTCAGACCCCATATCAGATGACAGTCTGGTTCAAGGAGCCATCAAAGGAGCTTGTTAAGATAACCACAAACCATACCAATTTTCCTGACACTGTAAGCTGGTGGAGCTGAACTTGAGCACCTGGTTATACCAGCGTGGCCAGTGAAATCTGAGCCATGAGAAATACTGCTTTAAAAGAAAAGCTTTCAGTATTCTGTTACTGATACTTGGACATTTCTTAAAGTCAGTAGTCATATTAAGCATCCTATGATGAACCTTTACTAATGCTTAAAGAAGGACAGTTTAGGACTATTGAAAACTGTATGCTTTCACAGCACAATAAAATCATGTTTAAGCTGGGGGGAAATTTTGTGTGTTCAGTGTTATGTTCAGGACTAAAACTGTAGGCATCTGAGGTATCTCAAAGATTTTTAGTACCTGGTGTTTATTGTTCAAGTGATCCAGATTCTTGGTTTATTGTTTTCTTTTGTGGCGTTTATTTCATTTCAAAATGCAACATTTTAAAGGAGCTATGCCTGTAAAATGTCAAATGTGTCCAGACTAGCAAAGACTGGAGGAACTCATATTAACAAGCTGAGGAGTAAATATTCTGCCTCTTAACCTGATAAATCTGTATCTATAAACACCAGGCAATTAATCATTTCCAGAAATATCCTCCAAGAATGGAAAGATTTCTGGGAATGATCAATTGGCATCAGCAATAGTGTCTGAACATCTGTTTAGTATTTAAAATTTTCAGGATGATTCTGAGTCAGGGCTGGTACTAGCACCACAAAGTAATTTGTCACCTGCAAATGCTCTTCATGACCCTGAAGAACTTTGCAATTGTATGAAAAATGACTCAGCTTTTACAATTATACCTAAATAAGAATCAAACAGTTGATGAGTATGTTACTAGCTGATACTAATAAGATAATAGTTTATAGATCTTGCTACCTCAAGGTCACAGAATTGAACTGCATTTGGGTGGTGGGGACCTGTCTGAACTATTTAGCAGCCTACCAGTAGTGCCAGCAGAAAAGCTAAATTCAAAACTGGTGATCATGGCAGCAGCGAAATGTGAAAGCAAGTGAAGTCTTTCTAAATCAGTGCTCCGGCACATTCAAAGGAGGCAGGTTGCATGGTTGTATCCAGCTTGGTCTTGGCCTTTGTATGTCAGCATTTGAGTATTAGTATTTGGATATATTATGGTGTGTTTTAACTAAATAGTGTCATAAGGTTGCTTGCTGTGTTCTTTTAACCACTGTAGTATTTGCTGAGAAAATATTTAAAGATCTATGAGATTAGATTCCGTTGTTAGAACAATTGTTCATAACATTCTGTTATAAATTGATATGAAATGATTTTCAAGCATTGATAAATGCTTGAAAATTAGGTATTATACTGAGAGATTCCAAGTGCTTGTTGTGAAGGGCCAAGCATGTCAGGCCACTACTGGGAGGTGGAGAAATGCAGCTTCACATAGCTTGGATTCAAGCAAAATTTAAGCAGTCAAAACCTCATGATGTAAAAATATTAAAAAAGAACATATCAGAACAATACTGGAACTGACTCCAGGGGATCAAATTCATTATAGCTGCCTCGGGTCACTGAATCACAGGTTAACATGTTAACTATCTGTTATATCATAGATGACAGCCTTATTGCATACAGGTATGATTAGGTTTATTTTCTTCTATATTTACATGCCAAAATTGTATTACACAATGAAAGTTATGCAGTATTTTTGGCTTTTCTTTTGTGCACCTCTCACCTTCCTAGTCACTGTCCCCTCCCTTTCCTACCGTACTGCACCCACCCCCCTCCAGCATGGCTGAAACGAGGGGTTTCAAAAGTGTTTGCTGATGGCCATCCCAATTCCATGGGCATTTTCCATTTTCTTTTTTTGTCAAGAAAGCAAAATGAGAAATATATAATGCTGCCTGATTTAGCTCAAACTGAGGCTGATCCAATGCAGCTGGCATTTGTTGTATTGGCAGTTACTGTTACTTAGCAGTCAGAATTTTAAAAAGGAGCATTTTTTGTCTAGGTGCCAGATTTGACTGCGCAGCTGTCATCTGAATGCACGGGAACGTATAGATCTGACGTGGCGGCCGTGTCCCAGGCTGCGTGATTGGCAATGCAGTCCGTAATAGACGGACATGTCATATGACTCTGGCACAGGAACCTTTTTTGTGTTTTGGGTTTTTTTTTCTGAGATTGTACCCATGACTGAAGACGTTGAATCCCCCCCACTGCTCAGCAGGGAGGTGTAAAACGAGACAGAGGACAGGTAGCATTTGGTCGTGCCGTGCCAGGGGCTGACCTGGAAAGGTTTGTGGTGCTTTCATAACAGACCACCCTTACCAAAACTATTTCCTTCTCGTGTTTCAGACACAAATAATTAACAGAAGACATGAAAATTAATGAAAACTTTTACTTGTTTAACACTGAATAAAGAAATCTACTTCTCAGCGCAGCCCCTGTCCTTTGTTCCCTGCTGAAAGAAAATGGGGGCGTAGATTTCCAGACTCGTTTAAGTCAGAAAATCTTTTTAAAAAGCAATCTTTTACAGCCGGTTCATTTCTTTTGCCGGTAGATGGGGCTCTCCTTTAAGGTGATGGCTTGGTATTTTTTCCCCTTTTTTCTTTCTTCACCCTCCTCTCTGTCTCTCTTCGTTGCTTCCCCCCCCCCCCCCCCAGCCCCCTCCCTTTTTTTTTTTTTTTTGCCTGCTATTTGCTGATTTGTATTAGGTACCATAGAGTGAGCCTCAGAACAGGAAGCCAAGAATGAAGCGGAGAGGGTACTGCAGAGGTCTTTTTTTTTTTTTTTCCTTCCCAATGAGAATGCAGCAATTTATAAATGCTTGGTGATCTTTTGGAACTGGGAATCTGAACAAATTTATTAGAGAGCATTTCAAGCATTTCATCATCACTATCTCTTTGGTTTTTTATTTTTGTTTTCCTCATAATGCATTTGAAATTCGTGTTTTATCAGGTAAGCTGGTAGGAAGTTAAATCCTAGACCTTAGTTCATTTATGTGAGCTGTCCCCCTCCTCGTTTGTTTTTTTTTTTTAATCATTTCTGAATGCTTGCTTTCTAGTTGTTGTTAAGCATATAATTAAGGAGAAAATCCAATTTTGCTGTTTTTAAAAATGTTTCAAAAGCTGCAGTCAGGTCTTTTTGGCAGCACAGCATTTTGTTATAAGATGGATTTCACTGGCCTTATATTTTTGGGTGTTTGCCAGCTGAGGCGGTGGGGGTGGGGCGTGTTTAAATGATTATTTAAGATTTTTCCCCTGAACTGTTTAGAAGTTAACAGAGGTCGTGTTGTTCCTTCACATGGAAAACATATTCAGGGCTAAAGCAAGCAATGGTGTAGTCAAAATCCTTGCACTGCAGGAGTGTATGGTTTTCCTTCCCATAGAGACACTCTGCTTTAAGGCTAAATGCTTCACACAAACGTTTGAGGTTTACTGAAGGAAGAAAGAACTCCCTCCACTTTTTTTTTTTCTCTCTCTATCTCCCTCTGCCCTTAGTCTTTCTGATCAGGTATACTGCTAGAAGCTCTTACTTTCATTTACACAACGATCAGGACTGGTTGCAATGCTGTAGATATAACTCGGTTCATAGTCTGAACCGTCTTGCTTTTTCAAACAGCACAAGAAATTTGCCAGGTGGACATCAAGCTCTTTCAGCATCTTTTCTAAAATGGATTTCTTCTCTGCTGCTTGTCTGAGGTATGTGCTTAAAAGACTCCCACTAAACTTATTTACCTGGGACTGGGCTCTTCGTTCAACCCACCCACCCTTCATCCCCACTTTGAAAAAGCTGTTGCTTGTTCTGCAGTATTTGAAAATGGATTGGGGCTTTCTAGCACTGTTGAAAACCTGTTCAGTTGTACTTATTGCAGAAATGCTTATTTCGTGGTTATGGTGTCAAACTCCTGAGCTATATTGGCTGATATTAGTGTTGCATTCCTGAAGTGCATCTACTTTTCTATTGTGTTTTTCAGGCTTGATAGATGTGTTAATATAAAGTACAAAGGAAAAAAGACTGTGCTAAAAATGACTCTGAGAATCTAATGTGAAACAATAATGGGATGATTGCTGTCAAGACTGTCACCTTGTTAGTTTATTCTGTTGAGCCTGGTTTGTGTGATCTTGAATGTTTGCTGAAGTATTTAGACACAGGAATGCAAGTTAGAGCCAGGCAGCCTTAAATTGATTGTCCTCAGTCACAGGTAGTGATTGCCAGGTAGTCACAGAAAGTTTTCATTATTTTAAAGAAAGTATCAATGATGGGAGGTGGGGAAAGTAAGAGCTTTAGCCTGCCTCAAGGGATGTCAAGTTTTTGTTGCATAAGGCATAGTATAATCAGTACAATTCTAAGGAAATTTTAGGAAAACAACAGCAATTTGCATAGTATCTTGTACCATAAATAAATAATTTTAAAAGTCTGACTATAATATCTCACAGGAAAATTGTATAGATGAATGTATGTCATGGAATCATATATACTATCAGCTGTTTGAAACAATATGTCAGGGGCAAGGGCAGTTTATTATTGATCACTGAAATCTACAATTGTCATATTATAACCTAAACTTGCTTTGAAGTTTGAGAAGTTGTAAATGTCAACAACTGTGATAGCTGAGAAGCTAAAATAAATGTCAGATTATTTCATTCTTAAAATGAAGGTGGCCTTGAACTAGAAAACCTTCAGAATGTCTACAAATATGACTCTTCTCTTCAATGTACTATCCCAATGCCGAGCACTTTAAAGGACAGCTGGCTGTTGACTTTTAAGGATGGCATCACTGCTGCTAGCCATGTTGCACTACATCCTTCTGACATGTAAATTCTACTGGAAGAGATTTGTGCATTAATGACAGAGGCAGATAAATTCAGGGGACAAACCCACAAAGCTTAGCATTGGATTTTGTCCCTTAAATGGTATTTTACTGATCCTTCTCTATAATTTTTGGCTACCTTAAAGTGAAGAACTGAGTTAAAAGAGGTGTGAAGGTTTTCCTGCTCTTGGTTGTGAGAAATATTCTGGCAGTAATCAAGAGAAGTGGGTACTTCTTTGCAAATATCTTTTGAAAAGGGGCAGAAAGCTTGCTCTGATTTGTGTGTGTGTGTGAATTTAGAACTGTGATGCTCTTCTGGATTAATGTCTTTTCTTTCATTTATTAATTTTCTGAACTCCAATACCGACTCACTTGTGGGAAAACATATTTGGTCTTTTGGGCTAAACCTCATGAAGAGATTTGTTGATTCTCTTCCAATAACAGGAACATATTCTACCTTCTTTTTCTCCATTGAAGGTAGCTGATATATATAGGAGGCAGTGGGATTTCACAAGAGACCTGTATTTGACCTGTAGACTTTCTGTTGATGCCAAAATGAATACAGCAGAAGACAAACTAAATTAAAAATTGAATAATATATATTCACACTTGTAAACTGAGAAAAAAATGTTATGCCGTCAGTAAGACAAGCTAGATAAGGAATACCATTAGGCTTTTTTTAGCATAATGTTTTAGAGCACTTAAGAGATCAAATTGCTCAAAAAGGAAAAAAATCATAAAACTGAAATACGCTAAAATGGAAAAAAAAAAAAGGAACCTTTGAGTAAATTTTAAGCATTAAAAGCTACAACTGATGTTTCTGACTGAACCTAATGCGTAAGGAGATGGGGAGTATCATGCAAGTGCTCCAAGTGTTTTTCCCGAAGCTCAGTAGTTCTGGCACATGTTACTTCCATTTTTCTAGTTGTAGGTTTATTCTTTATAGATTCCTACCCATGAAAACGTATAAAAGTTGGATGGAAACAACTGAAAGTTTGGTATGGGTGAAGTAATTAGTTAAATGACAAATGTAGACTTGGAAATCATTGCCCTTCCTATAGTGGGGTTAGTCCAATTTCTGTAAAATGTACTGATCTCTTTTTATTCAATATTAGTAATATTAATTTAAAGAATCACTGTGATATCTTACTGAATATATGGGTGTTCTGTGTTTTCAGGCTTCCTGTCTTTTACTGATTATTATGTCATCATTTCTGTCTCTTCCATTTCCACCAGTGTGTGTGGTTCCAGGCCCCTTTTCACGCTCTTCTAACATGCTATTTAGCTCTGACAAAAATAACTTATTTTATTCTGCACTTATTACCAAAATTCTGGGTAGCACCCTTCCCTGCCATATTAAAATTCACTTGAAAAAAACACATTTCTGATTCAGCCACCATGCTATTTATTGTTTGCTTTTATCAGCCCCAGAAACTCTCTCTCTCCTTCCTCTTTGTGCTTGGAAATTCTCATTACGCTGCTTTTTCTGAACACCAGTTTCCATCACTTTCTGTCTCAGCAGTATCCAGCGCATCTCTGACCATCTTTCCAGTGCTCTATTTTAAAGTGTTTCCATTCTTCTTTTTATTAATTTCCTCTTTTTCTCACAAGTTTCTGAGAAAAAAAGAACATAACCCCTCTATTTTTGGTCTCAGAAACATTGAGCTCAGTTTGTGCTTTCAAGCTTTAATCCATCTCATGCACTCTATCTTGGTAATTTATTTCAGTACCTTGTAAACATGCAGATCAATCTTTTTCATCTTTCTCCTACTCCTTAAGCAGATTCTCTAATTTGCTTCCAGCATTGGCTTTTAAAAATTATTTCATAATACAATTTAAAACACTGAAGATCATCCTCCTGGTAAAACAAAACAAAACCCAACAAACCCCCAAATCCTGTCAAGGTCAGAAAGAAAAATCTAGGAATAAATTTAGAGGCTTATGTGACTCAAATAGTCTTTATTTAATAGTGGTGTTGATCAAAGATGACAAAACTAAACAGCAACTACAGTGCTTCTTAACTGAAGTAATGTATCTGAAGGAAGCTTTCAAATGCTTGGTTATTTAAGTGCATTTTACGCCAACAACTTGACTGGGTTCCAGATGTATTTGCCTGCAATGCTTCCATCCTCTCATACCTCCCTGGACTCCATTTTCTACTTACTCTTTAATGGTGTTTCCTTCAGAGTAAGATCTTTCATTTTCTTTAGTGATTTAAAGCGTCTAACAGTTTTGTTTCAAATTACGGTTGAATTTATTTGCCAAAAGGAAATTGTGACTGAAATATTTCTGAGGCAGGTGATAGGTGCTCCTCCTAGGAACATCTCAGCAGGGCTCTTTCAGTAGCTTTGCAGGATTCCTGGAGTAGGTCTACAGATGAAAACAGAAGGAAAGAAGCTGCTGGATCATTAAAAGCTGAGTACTGAAGATGAATTCTGTTCTTTATGTTGATAGAGGGTGGGACAGGAAGTGAAGAATGAAGAAATGGGCTCATCCAGATGAGATACAGGGAGGAACTTTCTAATGGAGAAGATAGTGAAGATCTGCAATGTGTCAGAGGGATCTGTGAAATTTGTCGTGAAGGTCTGTAGGAAGAGGTTAGATGAAATATCTGTTGGGATATAGGTATAGCAATCTTGCCTTGGGCAGGGAGATGAACTAGGTGGCCTTTGATCATTGTTTCCAACCCAATTTTTCTGTGAGGCTACAAAAAGAAGTAGATATCTAAGGTACAACAGACTTAAAGATAAGTATATAATAAATTATATAGGGTCCAAAACAGACCTCCTAAAAGCTATCTTCATTAGGATTTTCTTGAAGTATGTAAGCATCCCTTCAAAACATTTATTCTATGGTATATACACTCTGCAACACTTATATATCTATATAACTATATCTAGAAAGAACAGAAAATATTTCCTAAAAAGTTATTTAATTTCTTAGTGTTTCTTTTAGATCAAATTGGTTAACCAGTAAAGCCTTAGTGAGTATGTGAATAAAAGGGGTAGAAAAAGATATTTGGCCAATCTGATTGATTTTTGCTTATTGTCAGGAGAATAGTATACATTTAATTAAAAAGATTTTTAAATTGGTAGTTTATCTTTAGTAGAGAGAACAAGGACACTTCAAAAGCTGATTAAATAAAGTGAGTATACCAGAGCCATTTCAATGTTTTATATTTTATGTTAAAGTTCAGTATTTTTCACAGCTGAGCAACCCAATCTGATACATTTATTTTCTGAAATGAAAGCCTAAATAATGCCAAGTATATCACTTGAAATGTGCAGTGATGGATAGAGACAGAGAACTTTTCAGAGCTCCATACTGGCTACATTAACAATGTTTAATTGAAAAAGAAATTATCCAACAAGTTTTTAAATTTTTTTTCTTAAACTTTAACTATGTGATCCAAATGTTATCTAGAAATCTCACATCATTTTTGCCTTCAGCTCAACTTATTTTCTCTTTCTACACACACTGGAAGAGATAGACCAGAAAGGACGACCCTGTATTATGTTTTCAGGACTTCATATTGTCTCAAAATAAAATTGATTACAAATCTACTGCTCTGAATTAATAAAATATCTGAAACAAAATATGCACTTCAAGGAAAATGATCTATGTATTACAATAAATTTTTTCTTAGTCATTTTGGCTCCATCTATGCCAACACTAACTGGTGTTGAGATACCCTGTGTCTGCAGAGGGTCTTGCCCTTAAAAACCTGGTGGCTGTATGCACCCTGTCAACAGGGTATGCCTTCTGATGTGAGCTAACTTTTGAGTCATGTCCCCAGACTCCTTGGGAAACTACTAACTAAACCAGGTGAAAATTGTACCAGGGTCAGCTCTTTTTAACAAGAGAGGTGATTGTGTCCCTGGATCCAGGAGTATTTCTTACCATTGATTAATGCATGGCTTCTAAAGCTACAGAGCAAACAAAATAAATATTGTTCATACAAATATATGTAATGAAACTGTATATATTTACCTAGAAAGAGGTAATAACATTTTATCGTGCAGATTTTTTTTTAGAGTATGGCTTTAGATTAAGCTAAATAAAGTCACAAACTGGAATAACATTAATTGAGTAAATATGAAATATTTTAACTTCTGAATTAACAATTGCAAAGGAAACAGCACAATACTGTCTTGAGTGTCCTTTAGGAAAAGATTATAGTTGGAAAAAAAATATTGAAATGTATAGCTTTTTTTCTCCCATAAAGGTCAATGTTATGGAGGGACACATCTTCAGATAGATTGTTTAACTTTAATACTAATTTAAAAATTTAAATTGTAGTGTAGAAGATTGTTAATCATTACTTACAAGAAACCAAACCAATTTAGAAAGTATCTTTCTAAATCAGATGCCAAACTGGACTTAATTCAACCCAAAACTTCTTTTATTTCTTTTTAATAATTCTGAATATTTACATGAAAAACAGTGTACATGAATCATTAAAAATACATTCCTATTTAATGCCAGACTAAACTGATTTTGTTTAGCAAATGATGGGTAAGATAGATATAGAGATATATATATAGGGTCTGAGAAAATGAAGATATATCAAATATACTTAAAGTCTGCTGCAATTTACTATACTTTACTCCATAGCACTGTTTTCTGGGACCAGGGAGCTTTGTAAAACTGTATTTACTGACACACCTAGGTGAGGAAGGCTTGCCAGATGTTCTTTCAGGATGTTTCTGTCTGTTTTGCTGTCTGCTTTTTGATGGGCAAATATAAAACTGCATGCAACATTTTATAGAAGCAGAATACACCCACCTGGGCTAGAAATGTGTGGGAAAATTTTGCAGAATATCTTTATTCTAATACAAAAGCCAATCTCCAGAGGTGCCTTTCCACCTCAGCCAGTCTGTGAGTCTGTGATTCTGTAATACAAAATCACATCCTAGGAGTGCAGGGTGGAGGATGTCACCAGCCTATTCATCTATAATAAGGAGCACCTATGCACCAAAATTCAAGAAATGAGAATATAAATAGAAATATGTATATAAATTATAATACATATTAAATATATAAAAATATAAAATATTTCTATTAATAAAACTATAAATAGAAAATTTGGAAATGCTAATGTAGACACAGCCTTGGATCACCAGGTGTGAGGACTGTACCTGCTCTGAAGTGAAAACATTGTCAAATTTTATGAGTGGGACATAAAGTAGACAGAAGTTTACAGCTTTATTTATATAAAATGTGCAATGAGATTTAAAAAAAATCTTAATTACTTTGAGTACCTTTTAAGTAGAATTCCAGCTGAAGATTGCTATTAGTCAAATAATACTTTTAGGTTTTTATTTTGGACTTTTTTTTTTATTTATTTATTTTTGCAACACTAGTAGCAGTGGTGCTACCATTTTGTTTTGCGTGCAAACTTCACTCCAACCTAGAAAGAGCCATTGTCTCCTTTGGTTTGCTAACAGCCACATTAGCTTAGGTTATCACTACCACAGCTTAGAAGGGCATACACATTTCATTGTTTTTTTTAAAATCAGTAATTGTTATATATACTGCCAATGCCAAGGGTCCTTACAGTTTGTGGGAGTTCTAGGGCTGCAGCCTGGTAAAAGAAATTCTCGTATCTTTTAGAAAGTACATCTGGTAGTTTTGGCTCTAGGTTACATGCTGCCTAGCTGCTGCACAGGCTGGACATGAGTCTGTCACTTGTGGGCATTGACCTCAGACTTGCCCTCTACTTTCCCCTCAAGACAGGTTTCTATACATCTGTGAAGTCTAAGTTCAGACTAATCCTGAACCAGCACTAAATAATATTCAATGGCTCTGCTGGGAGAAACAAAAATGCATACTGCTTAAGAGTAGAGAATGATAAATTACGAGACATGCTAACAAGAGAAAGCAAAGTAGCTGATACAGTATCCCCTCTCTTACATCTGCATGCCTAGTTCCTAGATGATAGCTAGCATTGAGTTTCTTGGGGAAAAAGACAAAAGGAAAAAAAAAAATCTGGGGAAATATGAATCAATTTTTAAAAATGCAGGGGAGTAGTAAACATACAATTTTATTTTTAAAAGCTATTTCTCTGTTCTAAAAGAGATCTTTCTTCAGTACGTTAAGTACTATTTAACTGTCTAATAGTAATAACAGTGTTTTATTCAAAAATTTCTCTCCCTTTTTCTTTGACCTCTTTGTGCATAATAGTGCTATGCGTGTCTCAGCAGTGACATTTATTTCTCAGGGTTATATGCTTTGTAGGATTCTAAAATACAGGAAACTGGTCAGTTTTGGCAATAGTTGTGTTTTGGGGTTTTTTTCTGTGATTAAAGTAAGATTGACTATGATATAAGGCTGAAATTTTATAAGATAGTTCATAAGCTTATGTATTTAAGTGTATATTTTAGGTGCTTAGGCAAAAAATACAATGTCTCAAAACAGAGAGACAAGAATTTCATATTGACTTTTGTGTGAATTCTTGATTGCTTAGCACTTTGGAAAAGGATGGCTTACGCCTTTAGCTGTCCGTTCAGATAAATTCCAGCTATGAAATATGAGCCATTTGCTCTCTTTCCTGTGAGAAAAGATTGTGAAGATGGCTAAATAATGGCTGTGGGTAGTGAAACTGTGATTAGCATTATTCTAAGTCCACACAGTAAGCAATTTTCCCTTCTCTTTAGAGGTCTGCAGGTCTGTTTTTCTCTGTGTAATGCTTCTAATTCAGGTGGCTTTCCTGAAGCAGCAATTAACTGCTTTGGGAGACTAGAACAAGAAAATTTGGGGTTGGTTTTTTTTCTTGAGACATTGTGTGTTATTTCAGTTAAAATACTGTATTGCAGTGTTGTAGGGCATATTTTTACTTCTGGAAGTTTCAGGAACTTTGTTCTTGAAAACGTCCTGCTTTCTGGCTCTGTCAGGCTCTATTTCTGAATGCATTCCTTCATGTTACTCTTCTAAAGTACACAATCGTGAACTTTAAAACCTCTTAATTTCCAGATTCTTACCTGCAGATTATTCTATTTAGGGTTGTGTCCAACATTACTTGTTGCCTTGCATACATACAGATATTTTTGTATGCCATAAGAGGCTGGCCTTCATATATGGAATTTAGGACTCCAATCTGTATGTGCTATTCAAGCACAGAGAGCAAGGGAATCACTGCTCTAAGCAGCATACAATCTAAGTATAAGGAAAAATGCTCAGATGGTTCAAAGAGAAAGAAAACCTTTAAGGTGAAGGAGTAGTTTTCATAGCTGAGCAGCCTAATCAGTGAAGAGTTTTGGAAGGTATCTTTAAAAAGAAGAGGTTAAAAGGAGGATAATGATGGAGCTCTACAGATATTTGTGTCTCCTAAATGTGACCGGGAATCTTCTTCAAAAGCACAATGTTGATGTAAATTGAAAATTTGAACAATGGAGTTAACACCTAAAAAATGGAATTTGAGATAATGAAGAAAGGTTGCAAAGACCCTCTGAGAGGAAACCAGTCATCTGTTTTCTGAGAATTTATATAGCAAGATAACATAGCCTAAGCACCTAGTTAGAAAATCACCCTAGATATGGGCAGGTTTTGTTTGATAAGGCCAAAGAAACTTTTTTGTTTCTTTGTAAACATGGTGGAAAACAGATTGACAGTAATAACCTTGTGGATGGCTAAGAAAGACTATATCTTAGATGGGGGGGGGTGGGGGGTGGGGGGAATACGGTAAGATTTCGCCATAATCTGGCTCCAAAACTTAGATGAGGACATTTGACACATGTAAGAGTCAGATTTATCGTGACTGCTAGTAGCACAGACACCACTAACCTCAGCAGCCCTCAGGCTTGGTTGCTCAGCTTTCATGTGCCAAGCTGCTGTGTTAAGCACTCACAGACTGGGATGAATCACTCCACCTAGAAATTGAAAACACTTGCACCAGCAATGGCAGTGGAAGGAAGTCTGACATAATTAAAACTTGGGTCAATTGGACTGCATATAGGATAAATGGGATGTTTCTGAAGGGAGCTTGCAGACCAAAATAGCTACAGCCTTCCGTTCTGCTTGCTTTCAGCAGGGCCCATGTGGTTTGAACAGCTCTGATGCTATTCTGAAAAGGTAATCTTCAGAGGTGTGTAAACCCATTTACCTGCAGTGTGAACACATCCTGACTGTCTGCTGTTCAGGGCACAAGAACAAAAGTAACTCAAGAGATACACCTTCCTAGAAAAGCTCAGATATCTGCTGCTGCCGCAACCTTGGAGATGTGCGAGCAACCTGCCCGCCTCCCAAATCCAGCAGGACTTCCTACAAAAGGCAATGTGGACAGGTTCATATTGCCTCAGGAGCAGTTTGTGACAGAATGCAGTTTTGGCTGCACA
This sequence comes from Buteo buteo, assembly GCF_964188355.1. Classification (NCBI taxonomy): domain Eukaryota; kingdom Metazoa; phylum Chordata; class Aves; order Accipitriformes; family Accipitridae; genus Buteo; species Buteo buteo. The sequence goes on from NC_134175.1 coordinate 33,100,275, forward strand.
CTGTGAAATATAGTACAGATGTAGCGTGAGAAAAGTAGGTAGTAAAATTAAACAGAATCTTAAAATTTCATGTTGCCGCTGATAAATCTATGTGCTCATATTTCAAACCAGGCATCTTAAGATTTGATACTGTAATATATCGCACATTTTCACTGAGGTCCTTTCTCCTTAGGGGACATAGTCACTAAGGGGGCAGGCTGTGTAAGGTACCTATTCACAGTCTTATGCTTTGGCCATCTGTTATGTATCAGATCATCGTGTTCTCACTGAAAAAATGCCCTTGCTCTACACTCTCATCTGTCTTTAACTGTCTTTTACAGTGGTAACAGTTTTGATCTTGACCTTCTTTTGGTTTTGGAGTATTTTGGACACATTCACCTCTCCCCACTTGCTGGCTTGCTCTAGGCTTCTGCGATCAACCTGTAGTTCACCCGAGAACTCCCTCATCACGGAGCCCAGCAGAAAGCCTAACTTCGCAACCACATACCTGAAAGCCCAGCCCCGATCCTACCGAGCTCAGAACACTCCCCCCACAGCACTCAGCTCCCAGCAAGCCCGGCTGCCTGGGAAGGCTGGAGCCGTCATGGAGGGAGGGAGCACACTTGCACCTCACTCCCTAGGACCCATTTACTTAAGGACAATGTTATGTTCAAGTCCCCCATGGGCTTGCCAGAAAGGTGAAAAGATGACATGGAGGGGAAAAAAGTCTGAGCAAGAAATGTAAGAGAGGAAGGGAGAGCAAAAATTTTTATGAAATTTTCATACCTTTTTTTAATTACTTTCCCCAGGCTAAATCCCTGTCCCCATCCCCGACTTTTCCCGCTTTGAGAATTGTTGTTTTATAGCAATTATTTCCAAAGACATTATAAGTTGTATGACATTACATGTCATAATGTAAAAAGCATTTTACTGTCCTACAACTTAGTAAGAGAAATAATTTGCACTTTAAGTGACAAAAGACCACCTCCGTCATAATGAATTTATAAACAATCTACAAAATTTTTAATAAGTAATTATTGAATGATGGATGATATATGTACATTTACATGATTTGCAATAGTACTTTTATTAATTTATCAATACAAATATCTCTCCTATTTCTTTTTTATGCATTAGTCCTACAGCACTGAAATATGAAAATATGTTCAGAAAAAGAAACTGCACCTTTTTAGCATATATGAAAGTCAGCTGGTAAAATTTCGGTATGTAAGAGAAAACTGAAGGGAAGTATTCCTCCAGGCTAATGTGCCCCTACTTTATGGTAATCAAAAGAGTTTGAGTTGAAATTACACTTTTACCTGGCACAAATCAGAATTCTTCTTCAAGATATAAATTAAATACATCAATTCAGTAATAAAACTTACCTGCATGAATGAAGCCAATAACATGTTTTGAGAACAGCTTCAATAGGATCAAAAGTTCATCTGTTATGTTACAAATGTACATCCTGATGCAATTTTAAATTGTAGAGGAAACCTAGATTTTAAGAGTAATAAATACGGAAAACTGGATAAACGGTCACAACAAACCAACTCCTACTCAAAATTGCTAAGCCCTGAAAATTCTTCTGTATCTATACTTTACATAGGCTTTTTCCTAAAAAACAAATTGACGTTTGATGTCATGTCCACTTACGAATATTAAGTCCCCAATTTGTTCTTGACTCATAATCAACGTAACACAATCATTTCTAAGCTTAGTTGTGCATGTTTCCCTCAGACTTAAATGTCCTTTGATTCCTTAGAGCCACGACCTACACATTGCACTGATCTCTTCGCTGACAATGTTCATCGTTCACATAGTAAAGACTTGTTTTTCATAACCGGATATTCTTATCTTTACGTAGTGCACTTATTTCCATTGTTGTGCCGTCTCAAGCACATTGACAAACGGTTTTTAAAAATTAAGTTTCCTACTTAGGCTTCTCACTGTAAGCTTGTTTATATAAATGCATCTAGGTTGTATATATGACGCCTGCAGAAACATCATTCAGCTCTCAGAGTCTGGTAGGAAACGGTGCCCTGTCTTCACATGCATTGATCAGAGAAGAAGAGTGACGTGCTGAAGGATGCCTCTCTGCATTGTTTCTCAGCTGGGTGGATTGTAAATCCATACCTGATTCTGGGAGTTTGAGTGGCTGAAGCTTTGTCTCATCTAGCAGAGCTAGGACTGGCTTTCACACTGGGTCTGCTATTTGCGGAGTAAAGGATTATGGAACAACAATGATGAATCTTATAATTTATCTTCAAACTGTTTAAGATATTGCCATGGACACGCAATGCCAAAATACCAGAAGACATTATAACTCACTACTATAAACTAAAAATTACTATTTAGAAAAAAACATTCCAAAACATTTTAACCTGTATTACAACATGAAAAATTACAATTTAGAACAGCAATAAGCAATTCCAATCGCAAATGCAAGGGTACTTTCAGTCATTAAGAAGACAAATGTGTGTTTTTGAATGAGAAGATTAGCTGAAAGTATTTTAATCACCAATCATAAATCCTTTAAAATGGCTAAACTGTTATTTCCCCACCAGAAAAGAGGTTGAAAGAGGCGTGGTTTGCTGTCAGTCAGACCTGCCATTATTTGCTGTGGTCTTCACTATACCATGTTGCTTCTCCTATTTGAGTTCTCACCTTACAGGTGGATCCGCATGGACAGATTCACATGATACAGACATTGTAATCTATCAGTTTCAATTCAGGATAGAATGCAAGATAGAAATCTTTAAAATTATTAAATATTGTATTACTTCATTAGCTTCATTAACATAGTTTAACTGCGTATTTGATGTGCACTGAATGATATTTATAGGAAATGCAGATCTCAAGCCTCCTTCCTTTTTATATTTCTGTCCCTATACTTGAGAATGGTTTCTTTGCAAAATAATCACTAAATGTGCATGACAATTAGATTTTTGACCACATAGCTCTGTACTATATTTGATAAAGTAAATGTCACTTGGTTTTTAGTAGATGATCTGGTCTTCAGAAAAGTACCAGAAGTGGCTCAGAATTTGAATGACTGAGTGTGCTGCTGCAAAATTTGTTATCATTTATGCTATTTTTAAGTATATAGCTATCTTTCAGAAATTTCTGATTAATGGTTTTCCATTTTTAAATATCACATGGTATCCAGTGATATTCCCTTAGTTCTGCTATTTTTTAACTTTGTTGTCATCTGCAATATACATTTTGTCTGTTTTCTCAGTACACTTAATAGCATTAAGGTCATTAATTTTTAAATCTTCCGGGCTGCTAAACATTTAAAGTCTCTGCAAATAATATATTCTTATTTATTTTAGAGAAGCACATTTCTCTAATTTTATTTCTTGACCAATCATAGGATTAAAAACCCCAGAAAATCCCAAATCCCCATCCCACTAGATTTCCTAGTATATCATTTTATCAATTCTAGCTTCTGACTAGATTATTTATTATATCTTTACATTCCCATATTTTCAAAAATCAAATTAACATCCTGAACATTTATTGTAGGGTTCGAATATAAAATATTAAATGACTGGAAACTCACCATCACCTCAAAAGAAAAAAAAGGTGAAATCTTTGCTTTTAAATAAAAGTCAGTGTGGCTAACAGTCTTCATTCAGTGGCTTTCAAACTACTGCTTCTGCAGAATACTAATTTCCAGGCTCCACCTTTCTTTGCAAATCTGAAGCTTTTTACAAGAAGGCATTGCTCAAAGGGTGTGGCAGAGGCAGCAGATGCTGTTGCTGCTGCTTGTAGTTAACCATTTAGTGGCAAAACCTATTTCATTACTTCTAGGAATTTTCAAGATTTTTTTCCCCTTTTATGCAACTGAAAATACCATGAGTATCATGTAGGACCTTATTAGGTCTCAAATGCTTTCTGGGCTAAGATGTTCCATGTCTACACAAAATGGTCTTACAAGTTTTGAAGTATCTATGGGAAACTCTCAGTAGACACTAGTGCTCACCAAGCTTATCGATCTGAATTCAGGCTTCTTGCAAATCTCTACACATCTTCTAGCAGTGAATGTAGGACCTTACCTCTGCCCAGCATCAGCTGCATGGAATATCGCAAGGGCAGATATGGATGAATGGGGCTGGTAAATATGCCTGTGACCCATCCACACGGGAATTCAACACACCTTTTAATGACATCTAGATTTAACTCATTATTAGCAATTCTTTGTGTGGACTTGTCAGCTGGGTCACCCCACAGCCAGCTTCCAGGTAGGTGGGATGATAACTAAGCAGCAAATTAGTGGATGGATTTTGATGAGCTGGTGTGGATGACCAGGTGGTCTCCTGATGCAGGAGCTGCAGGTAGTAAAAGGAAGAGGTTCTGTTTGACCATTTTGAGAAAAGCCTTGTGAGAGACAGCTTAAATGACTCAGACCAAATCCCCCAAATTAAGCTAAGAGTTACTAGGAAAGTCAGAGAAGCAATAACGGGGGAGTGTTTTAGTATTGTTACTTTTGGTTTTATCTCTTTTAGTGTGTTCAGAATAAAGCATAACTGTTCCAAGGACTTCTGCGAAGTCTCTGTGTCACTTGCTTCAAATGCTGCTTTTCTGAATACATGCTTCAGCTTCTGCTTTTCTAAGTGCTGAGCTGCACACCAGTGTCAGAAGTATGAAGCTTTGGGATGAATCTGTTAAGACACAGGGAGTGTGGGAATATGCACTGGTGCTGGGATTTTAGGTGCCATTTGTAGGAAAGGTAGTGTTTGCCTCCATGTGCCAGAGGGACTTACCAAGGCAATGTGTAACTACAGGGAGTACATCACCTCAATTGCAAAAGAAGGCAGAGCTACGGAAACTAGCTCTAATGGGGTTGCCTGCTTAAGTACTAACAGCATTAATTCATGGATGTTAGTGCAAATTACTTTAACTAGTATTCAACAGACTAAATTAACTGTGCAACTATACTACCTCTAGGGCACAAGGTGCCAGGGCTTGAGCACTGTCAGGTGTCAAGACTACTGACATGTATAGCCATGCCTGGCCACAAGATTGAGACACGGTGGCCTCAGGAATGTCCACTTAATGAGAACTTTCCAAAATGATATTGGACTAACATTGGTAATTCGAATCTTGTTGAAAATCAGTTAAAAACTAATCAGGAAATAGGTGAGAGTTGTTTATTTTTGACCAGGTCTGTGTTTTGGAAGAATTTTCTTAACAGCAGTGATGTGACTTTTTATTCATTGTAAGAAATTTCGAGAGCTATCTGTATATATAAAATAGTTTTTTAAGTTAAATAAAGTTGCATCTGCAAGAACAGATACTAATTATGCTACTGTAAAGAGAATTGTGAATCTCCTAGTAATAAGCCATTTCTCACATATTATTAGCAAATTATTAACAAGTTGGAAACAGCCTACTAAGAAATAGCAGATTCCTCTTACTCTTGGTAAAAATGGTTGCTCGTTTGTGAGTTCAGAATCACAGAACTGCAGAGGGACATGAGAGGACAACTGTAGATATGTTGCCTTAGCAGGATCAGAAGTGGCCAGTAAAAAAGGATACATTGCCTTGCCCACATAAACAGCAATAAAAATGCCATGTGTTTACAGGCGTATGTTACATGTGTGACATTACATGACATTAGCATATAGCATACAAATTATTTTGACAAACACTTGATTCACATGTAGCCCGTGTATTTGTTGCACCTCCTAAAACCTAAGACAGGCTGACGGCTGCAGAAGGGGATGATGAACATAGGAGCTATACAGAAGTCATGCAGTGGCTTCCTAGGCTGCAGAGTTGTCTTGTGGTTTGAGCATCTCCCGTTCCTTGAGCACTCTGTCCTTTCAAAGGCAATTTGTGAGATGGATCCCTCACTTTGGGTGCTGCACTGCACTGACTTAACATGTAATACCCTGCTTCTAAAATAGAGCAGTGGGGCTGTTACTGCCTTCTTTCCGCACCATGGACAAGTGTGTGCTAAAACATGCCTTGAGTGCAAAGTGGAAGCAAGGGAATAAAGTATCAAACCTTGTTTCTAATATTTAATTGGAGAAAGCTGGAACTCAACTTTTCTGCCTTTCGTATGGTGTCTGGATTTCCTGTGCGGTACAAAAAAATATTTACAAGTTTCTACAGTTCTGTGGTTTTTTATCACTTCATAGCAGTCCCATCATTTTGCTTGCAAACCAGTCATTCTTTAGGTTTCCTTAATTGCAGTCAATTTTTTCCCCATTATCTTGTGTGTTAAATATGTTCCTGTTGTGCCCACATCCACTTCCTTGACTCAGGGGAACTTTAAGAGTAAATCAGTCCTTGCTGTTCTATCTGTTTGCAAGAAGAAATACACAAATAACTAAAACTGTTGGAAAGTTTTGAAAATGTAAATACTTCTGTCATTACGTCTTTAAGGCTTCTGGCCCTTCCACTGACCACATGAGATAGCAAGTACCAGAACACTGTTAATGGGGTTAAGCAACCCACAAAGGTCATAATTTAGTAACTTTTTGAGTATGGAGATGTCTTTGGGTTTGTTAGCTCTGCGAATTTGATATCATTCCAGGGTATGGAGCAATCTGTTTTCCATCAGCTTTTATTTCTTGTTTCCCAAGTGTGCCAAAACCAGAACTTAAATCTTAAATGCAATATTACCTTAATGTAAAATGAACCAGTAGCATTATATAATTTACACTGCATAGCCTACATTGCTTTATTTCTTTAACTGAAGAAAGGTGCTATTACGTTTGCTAAGGTAAATGGAAACAGATGCTTCAGACATTGCTTAAGAAAATTAATCTTGAATTAGTGAAGTAGATTGCCAGTAGAAGAGGTCCCTGGTCTGATCAAATGAAAGAAAGCAGAAAGATTGCTACTCTATACCGCAGTCGTTTGCTGCACAAGATACACTGCAGGAGCACAGTAAGCATGGAATTCTTTCAGCTTGGTAGCAGTCCAGTAGTTCTAACCTATTAAATGTATTTGCTTAGGTGGAGTAGTAATGCAGATGCATTGTGACTTGTCCCATTAAAATAGTTTTTTCTTTCTATGGAACTGCGTATCTAATTTTCGTTTTTTTCAGCTTTCTAAAATAGACATTACTTGGTTGCAGTTAATGGAATTAAACTAGCAAAGCAGTAAACAAAGCAGTAAGCAAAGCAAGCTATTTATTTTTCATCTAAAGCAAAGTCTAGTAGCTATATTTTGGGTTAAAGATACATTAGTTAAATTTAAAAATGTAATGAGAATAGCAATCTCAACAATGTATACATATATCTAACTAATAGTGACGAATAATATGCTATGTCAACATCATGTGGTTTTCTGATTTCCTTTAATCAAGAAACAAGGATAGGACTGAGAATCTAGGTATTAGGGGGAAAAAAGGCTGCAGCTACACAAAAGTCTGCTTTGACTGCAGCGGACAACAGTTCCTAGTAAAGACAGCTCACAGGGAGCATTCTTGTTTTCCCAGCATGGGGCCTCTGCTTGGTTAGTTAATTTGTTTTGGAGAAAGCTGGCTTGTTATATTGTGGTTTATTTTCAAAACTGAGGCTTGCATTTTCTTCCTGAATTGAAGAAATTAACTGGGAGTGGAAACTAGAACTAAACCCTCTTTTCCCATAGGTATTCCTAAATTTTTTCTTCTCAGCTGTGAATACACCTCCAGCAGTTTTCAACTGACTCAAGTGAATTTATTAGATATAATAGAGAAATAGCTCTAGGAGTGGGGATCAGAAACCATGATTGCCTTCCCAAATGAAAGCTTACCATTAAGATGCCAAGTTTGTGTTTTCTTATAGGCTTTCTTTCTATCCCATTAATCTTGATTTCATTCCTGCATAGTGATGGCAGAGCACTGCAAAGAGAGATCAGATGGTCTGTTGCCCGTGGTAGTGTAAGAGTTTTGCTGATTGATGGAAAATGTGGCTTTGAATTCCCTGGAGCTGCTGAGGGAGTTTAGCACACATAGTCATGTAATGAGATGTACACTAAGCAATTATACAACAGCATGAATATCATAGTATTTCCTGTCTCTCCCTGTTCTGCTTTCTGGCTGTTGGGCAGCCTAGGCTGGGACACTAAACTGCCTTGCTAAATCACACAGCTACCCAAGGCTGTTTGCAACTCTGTGGCAAACTAGGTAGTCATCCTCTCCCACCATCACTCCCCTTCTGTGACTCTTTCCCTGTGCCAATAACCTTGCTGTGTATCCGGTTAGGTAATGGAAATATCTAGCTGCTAAGCATAGACTTTCACTTTAGCTAGTATATACTATTTGATTGCTTCCAATATTTCAGAAAATTCATTTATAGCTCAGTGCATATGTATGTACCCTGTTCTGATGCCTGCAGTATTAATGTACCTACCCTTTATTTAAAATTAATATGCATTAAACAAATATAGTCAGCCAAGTTCAAGTAATCTAATGCAAGCACGTCTTTGTGCCCAGATCTGCATTATCCATGCCAAGAAGAAACATCAAGAAAAGATATGGGAGAATCCTATTATCAGTCTGGTAATATCCATGTTTCCCTTATAAAGCTGTCCATGAGAATTGAATGTAATTTTATATATGAGCTACAGGGAGTCATAAACAGTTGCACAGTCCCAATATTCTACTCTGATTTCTGTCCTTCTGCCAAGTGTGTTGCTTTGGATATCCTACCTACCTTTGCTACCTGTAGCTGCCCTAAAATAGAGATAAACAGGCCGGATACAGGCTTGCTTCTGTGAAGAAAGGAACAGGGGTTTCTCCTTAACTAAGGCCTCACATACAAACTGCAGTAGCTGGCCATACCTTCCTTCCTCTCCTCCCACAAATCCACACTTTGAGGAAGGCAATTTATATTTAGTCTGTATTCTGAAGGCAAGAATCATAATGAGGAGTTGATAAATCAAAAATAAAGAGAAACTGTGCCAATAAACAATGAGAAGTAATAGAACACAGAGATTTGGGCTCTGTGGGTTTACATATAAATTCATTGATTTATCTTTATTTGGTAGTAGCTGTGGTCTGTTAGTTGTGCCTTGAATCAGCCAGGTGATGTTCCCAGGGCATATCACTGATAACCTTGCTAATACCTACTTAGTCTCTTTATAAAAATGAAGTTACCAATGTTACATCATTGCATCTAGAGCACTTCAAAATATCAATGCTACTGTATACTACTCTGATGCTTTTTCAAAACAGTAAGATGCATGATTTTTTAATAGAACTGATTTGGTAGTTTATTGTAGGGGTCGGCGTTCGGAAGATCTCGCGATGTCACGGAAAGTTAGAGGGTTAGTCGCAGCCTTGTGATGTACCTGTAACCCCACCTCCCCTTGTTAGTATAAAAGGAATTAACTGCGCAATAAAAGGGGGAAGTTGGCGCTCACACTGTGTGTGTTATCTGTCTCTTTCCCTGGTCCGGGCCGACCAGTGATCTAAGCGTGGCACCTTGATATGTAGCGAATGCTACAGTTTATGTCAAAAGCAAAACCATAACGTGTGTCACAGGGCAAGGGCGAAGTGAAGGGCAAAGATTAAATTCTGCTTACTCTAGGAGAATTCTCTTTCCTGAGTTTTCCCTTAGCAATCAGTTTCACAGTGCTGGAAAGTACAAGGAAACAGCAGTCTGTACAGACTTTTAAGGGTACCTTCCTGAAATCCAAGGGAGATTAACCAGGCAGTGAGACCAGTCCAGTTTCATTTGCTAATTTCTTAATATTTGATTTGATGTCGTGTCTTTTTTATTTTCTGTTAGTGGTGAGAGATGACTTATTTCTTACATGACCAAGTGTAACAAGAGTCCTGTTAGTCATTAATTCTGCAAGTAGCAGCACAAAAGAACGTGCAATGTATTTGTTGAAAGATTCATGTGCATTTCCTTTTGCACTCACCTTTCCACTTCATCTTGGACACACATTCACATCCAGCAAACCATAGCTGTGCTATCCCAGATTGCATCATGTAGCAGTATACAAATCTAGTCTCAATGGTGGTTCACCAAATTGAGAAATTGGAGAATACAGAAAAAAAGAGTGGGGCAGGTGAGGCATTAAGTATTAATTCACCACTACTTCCAATGTATGCAAAGTCTTACCTTCAAAAGTAAACAACAGAAATTATTCTCTAGTTATCCTCTAGAGCATATTCTCTAGTTCATCTCTGTCACATGTTTATCTGTGTGTGACATGACTAGGCCAAGAGAAGAGCAAAAATACCATTCTGGTCTATTCACTGTGTCTGTACATTAGAAACATTCACATCACTCAGAACCTGCAGTGTTAACCATAGAAGAAACTGAACATCTATTTAGTATGTTCTAGAAAACATGGCACATTGCTATATGGTAAATCTGAGAAGCTATAGCTTTTTAAAGTTAATCATATTGCTATGTTAATTGATTAAAATTAAATGCTGGCTAATGTTAAAAGTTATATTGCTGAGAATCTTAGCACCTGAAGGATGGAGGGAGAGGCAGGAAAAAGATTGGTTTTTAGAGATCAGGTTTGATTTCGGCATTTGGATGTAAAGATGATCATGGAAGGCTTTATATAGGTGTTTATGTAGGTGAAAGTATAAAGCTGAACCAGCTTGCTGCACCACAAGCATTGTTGGAACTTTTTGTTATGATCAAATTCCTATATTTCTAGTACATAGGGTCCAATGGACCCTCAACATCTCAACATTCAGTATATTCTGTGGCAAATGGAAACTAAATTTTAATTCATGGGTGTTGTCACAGAAGATCGAACATCAAAGCATGTTACAGTTTTAGTTTGAACCATATGGATAATATTAAAAAATTAGCTTGGTAAAATTTAGGTATTTGCAGTACTGTAGTTCCACATGGATGCTAAAGTCCTCCTAACCAAACTCTCCAGAAACTCTGGTCACTATTTATTATGAAGGCATGAAGAACATGAAAGCTAACAGTAAACCAGATGCTTATCAGGTTAGGAAATAATTGTCTTGTTCAAACCAGTCTCTTTTTCAGAGAGTTAGTATTGTCTAATTGACTTCTTCAAAGGCTAGTGTGCAACTAGTTTGGAATCATTGTTAGACAAGGCACAATCTCTCCATCTATTTGCCAACATGTCCCTTTATTTTGTCTATAAAATTAATTTAGGTGAAATTTGCAGAAATTCCGTGGCTATTTGACAGCTTGAGTTATTCTCTAAGTATGTGTAGACCTACAACTACGCAAAGTGTACAGTAGATGACATCCATTAGCGAGTTCTGAACCAATTGCATGTATATTTCCCAGATTGTGTGCCTAGCAAATCCAGTGTAGTTCCGGATGGTTTGGACTTAATATGCATGGGCAGATCAACTGTGCATTGTGCAATTATACAGATGAAGCTGAATAACTCCAGAGTTATTCTGCATGCGGTTTACAGATGGTCCATGCACACAGAGTACATTGAGTGGGCTCTGGAATTATCTCTCTTACAACAGTGTATACTACAAAGTATATATGGCTATATTTTGCCTGCAAAATTTCAGAAGAAACACAATTATTCTATTCTCAAATGTTCTGAGCACCTTATTTTCCAAAATTTGAAATGTTTTGCCTACTGATACACTGCTCATAAGAAAGCACAATTGGAGATGAAGAAGGAAGAAAAATCCCATTCACTCCAGAAGGAGAGTAGGAAAAAATTTAGTAAGAAATCTATATTTTGTGTATTCTTATCTTCTTTCCTCTGTTGAATTACCAGTGCTATGCTAAAGAAAAGAAAAAACTCCATTTGGGTGGTGTAAGCAATCTGTAGTTATTCAATTAATATTTAATAAATCACTTGATAGATATCGGAAGGATATAAGTTGATTAATTGGCCTGGCATCAATTGTTATCCATCCCCTACACAGATAAGTGAGAATAAATTCATCGACTATAATAAAGGAAATACAAACTTTCGGTTAACCACTGTGATATGACAGATGAAAGTGATTTGGGATTAAGACTGTAGTGAATTCTGTACGTAGTTAATATTGACTTTAAAATTATAGATGACTTCTATTTGCAATTCTGAAGACTTATAATCATGGAAATGCATGAAGAAAAGGAAAATTTATCTGGAATATCATCCTCAAATCTGCTAAGTAGAGGATAAAAAGTATTTAATCTTCATAAAGTCTCCTGAAACATTTTGTTAAGTACAGCCTACTCAGATTTAGATACATCTAAAGGTGTGTATCTGGCTAGCTCCATGCACATTTGACAGACTTGAGAACATTCTAGGATTAATTATAGAAAAATAATGTAAAGTTTCTTTCTACAGAAAAAAATACAAGTATTATTAGAAAAGCCCATGGCATTGGCTGTTTTTAAACTCAGTATGTAATACAGTGGCTGTATCCAACGTTTTTGCAACATAACTAATGGCTATGAGAAGTAGCTTGCTTCTGTGCACCTGCAGGCTTACCATCTTGTTCTGCGTGCCAGCTGGGGACACTCAGCTGAACCGAAAGGCGATCCCGAGAGAGCACCATGGGGTCTCAGAGCTCATCCTTGCTGACTGCTTGCTGGCCGTCCATTTCCTTCCTCTTCAAAACACGAGATTGCCCTTGCTACTGTCCGGTGCCTCCCTCCCATTGCGCTAGGACTCGTTTGGCTTGCTGTGCCCTCCCGGCCACCACGGCAGGGAACACCGAGCGCCCTGCGCTGTGGGCTTTTTGGACAATGAAGGGAATTTTCAAAGGAAAAATGGCAAAGGGGAAAACCAACCTTCTGGGTCTCCCAAGGAGGAGGAGAGGAAAAGGCGGGCATGGCTGTGTAGCCTCATTTGCTGGTCCCCGTGGAATTATACTTAGGCTGAGAAAGGAGAGAAGAGGAAGAGAGAAAAGGAGGAGGCCTTCATCCCTTCCAAGAGCCTGACTGTATCTCAAGTCTTTGTATTTCCCTGAAGCCCACAGAGCAAGTAGTATCCACCTACAGCTGTGGCTCCCATAATATTTGAATAGTCTCTTAGTATGACATCTGCTTCCCAAATTACAGTGCCATTTGTGGGGATCAGTTTGGGGATCAGCAAGGTCAGTGGTGTGGCTAGCAGTTTTTTCTCTTTTCCCAATATCCACAAGGTGTGACTGAACATTAACAAATAATGTCAGAGTGTACAAACTGTGAGTTTATAACTTTTCAGTAGTTAAGAGACTGAAGAGTCAATCCCCAGAAGTAAACAGAACCACAAAATGGGGAGCTGGGGGATGTCTAGAAGATGCTCTCTATGTGGAGGAAGAGATAATTGGTCTCTGGTTGAGGGAGTTGGTTGGTTGAGGTACAATTTCTTATATTCTTTTTCCCCCTAATGAAGAGAGAACAGCACAATTCCATTTCCTTTCAGGATTAGAAAGAAAGGAAAACTTTAGAGAACTGTTTTCGCATGAGTCTACACTCTGCATGGGTGAATACTTTTTGTTTTGGTAGGAGATTAGCTCCCTTTAATTTTTTTACAGTGAGAAATCTGCCACCTTGATTCTTTAGAAGTCATTCTTCCGATTGTGGGTGATGATTCTATACAGCCAAGTGAAATACGTTTTTTTAATTTTTCTGAGAAATCAAGAAAATTGGGGTTATAAAGCCCATAAGCACTTTGATGCCTCTTTCTTATTGTATGCACTATACTCCACTCTCAATATATATGTGTGATCAAGATGTTTGTGCTTACCCTGGCATTAATGATCTAGAGGATTTGGGCTTTATTACTTAATATATTTTAGCGACCTTCTTTTTCATTTTCCAGCTATGTTTTTCTTTCTTCTCCCTTTATTTCTCATCTGATTTCTTATTCTCCTTGTTGACTTTTCCTTAATAGAAAGTTTAACCCTATCTATGATTGCTTCCCTTCCTGCTCCTTTCCCAGTGTTCTGTTCTTCCACCTAAGTTTTTATTTTTCTTTGGTTTCATCTCTGCATTTTTATACTGTTAATCTTCCAGTCTTCCTATTTTTTCCTTTTCATATTCTTGACTTTCTCCCCTATTTTTTTCTACATTCATTTACAGTCGCCTCTTGTTTCCATTTTTTGCTTTATTTTCCTTATCTTTTTCAGCTTCTTCCCATAATTCCTGGTTTTGGTTGTCACCTTTTCATTTGTTTTAATATGTTTTCCACCAACCATCTCTTGTATTTTTAATTCTCTGTCATTCCATATCTCTAGCTTATTCAGAAGCATGAAAGGTGCCAGATCCATAGTTTTAACAGACCTTCTCCCCCCCCTCCCCATCTGGTTTATTTTCTTGGTTGTGATATATAAACACACACGTATATTAGAATACTTTCAGAATTATCCAGTTGCAGATATTGAATAAAGAACCAGGTATATAGTAACAGTAAAATTGAAATAAAAATAAGCAGTTGTTCTTATTACTATCTAGAATAACTACCCATACAAAAACTTACTTGGAACTACTACTTTACTACCTCATAATATGCAGAGTTGATTTTTATTTGTTTAACAGAAATTCTGATTCTACAGTGCTTATTTTCAGATACTCTTGCTAAACTCAGTTGAAATTTCTGCATTAGCTCTGATGAACTGTGCTATTTGTAGTTACCAATATAATCCTGATTGATTCCAGAGGAGTGTGAGGTGATTTTAAGATGATTAGAGTTATGAGGAAAGAATGTATCTGATTTGTTCTTAAGTATCATGCTTTTGCTTATTTGGAGTAAAAGACCATTATAGTCCTAGAGTTGAAAAATCATTGCAGTTTATATAACTAGGATAAGAACCCCACAAGTGCCTCTTACAAAGGTCAAATCACCATCTAAACTGCTTATTTTATCTTTCTTTATGTAATTGTCAATATTGTGTATTTGAACGTTCCAACACAGCATAAACAAAAGCATTTAAAAATAAATGTTATATCTTTCTTACTTGGTGATTTTAACATGCTTGTTTTAATTTTATTTTCTGCTTCCTTTCAGTATTTTCCTATGCAGAAGAATAAATGGTAATTAAAATGTGCAGGATGAAAAGATGGAGCAGTCAGTGCTTGTACCACCAGGACCAGACAGCTTCCAATACTTCACTAGAGAGTCTCTTGCAGCTATTGAACAACGCATTGCTGCAGAAAAAGCTAAGAATTCTAAACAAGATCGTAAAGACAATGATGATGAAAATGGGCCAAAGCCAAACAGTGATTTGGAGGCAGGAAAAACACTTCCATTTATATATGGCGACATACCTCCAGGAATGGTGTCTGAGCCCTTGGAAGACATGGACCCATATTACATCAATAAAAAAGTGAGTCTAATATCAGTCCTGTTGATACGCCAATGTTTGGAGTGCTTTATCATGTTCATTTCATTTTCGTGGAGTGGGTCATATAGCTTGTTACTTCAGTCTGTTAATTTGCAACCATGTAGAATATGTCGCTCTAATAACGTGGAAACAGTTGAGCACTGCTGAAAACACTAGGTGTACAACAAGAGCAGAAAATGTTTGATGCCAGTGATACATACAAATTCCACCTTCCAGAAAGTTAGTAAATAAATAATTAATATCTTCTGGGTATAAAAAGTTGATTTAGCTAATGTATGTTTTTAGAATACATTTGCCCTCATGTGCCCTTGGCACACTGGTTCTCCTGCTTTATATAAGGAGGAATTTTTCAGTAATATTATTATTAGAATTAAATTAATAAAATTGGCAATAAATGCAACATCATGACTGATTGTATAATATGGATGTTAAATGGATGTAGCAAGGTATAAATAAATAGTGTGAAAATCTAGACTTCTATTCACTGCTCTCTCAATCATTAGCAAAGTGCCCACTGTCTTCTATGGTACAGGACAGAAACCATAATCCTTAATGGTTACTAATCTTTCATCATTTTCTTTTAGTTTACATCAAAACTTATTCCTTTGATATAATTGAATTTATATTAAGGGAACATTTATATCAAAGCTGAAACATAGTATGTTTTCTTTGATTATAAGCAATATATAATACCTATACGAATGTGTATATGTAATAGATTACATACTTTGCAAACTTTAAAAAAGTGAATATATATTGAAACTGAGTACACCAATATGCCACGCTTTCTCTAAGGTCATTCAGATTTAAAACTGACAGCAGGAACCAATGCATAGCACATTTTGTTCCCAGAAACCTGCTTTGATAGCAAATGATTAGGATATTTATGGAATCAATAGAGAAACACACAGATAAGCAGGAAATACCATAAAGAGAGTGTAAAAGTGATTTAAAACTTTCTGGTGGGACTGGCCTTGAACAGCTCTGAAGTCCTTTCAGGATGATTCTGTTGCACAGCCCATATGCAGCAGAAAAGGTTCATGGTTTATACTGATAGCTAACTTGGGTGATACTTTAATTATTAGATACTGTGATTATGAAAACTTTATAAATATGAAGACAGGAGTTATTCTGATTTTCACAAAGTGCTGTGTTCTAAGTGTCTTAGCTTCCTAAATTTCATGCGATTTATGAGTCCTATTTTGACAAGAGAGAAAATACTCTGTGGAAGAACAATATTTTTATCTTTATTATTTGATGCCTCTGAAGGAGCCTTTATCTGCCATTCACAGTGTACGAAGATTTATCTTTAAATCACAGTTCTACTTTTACAAAGATAAAAGATGTGTTTCTATAAAAGCAGGCCTTCCAGAGTTCTGTACTAATTGTGTCTGGTTATGATACACAATCCCGTATAATTATATCCCGACCTGCCCACAGCTCATCCTGGACCTTTATAGTCAAATCAGTCTGTCTTGTGTGTCTTACAGTGAAACCAGATACATAATAGGTATGACCTACACGTATGCTTCTACGGCCCTTAGAAGTGGAAGACCCTTTCGGTCCCTTCACAGATGGAACTGAAACCTTAATACTTCAGCCAGGTCTGATGACAGAGTCACAAGAAATTGAGTGAAACCAGCTGAACATATTCAGCCAAGTTTCTATACTATTTGAAATGAACAATCTTTTTATTTGCACACTAAACTTTTACGGGCAAGTCACATACCCACTGGGATTTTCTTCTTTGGGCTGAAGTCCACACGTCCTCTATATGCATGTGCTTTAATCTTCTACAGGACAGAAATAGAAACAGCCCTGTCAGTCAAAGACAAGACAAAAATTTCTCACACACTAAAATTCTCTCAATTTTTTCTTCCTTCAGTAGGAGGAAAATAGACTTTCCTGACAGGAATCCAACATCTGTTTCAGTTTTACATCAGTAATTTGACTTTAAAATACCTAATTCCTAGAATTTCTTATCTAGCTGTATGTGAATTCTGGAAATAGTTTTTTCTCGTTTCATTTGTCTTTTGAGAGTATTGGTAGCAGCTGATGCTCCTCCAAGTCTCAGAAGGGGAAATGGTTGCAATGGTCTTTTTTTTTTAATCCAAAACTGAGTAAAAATGAACTTGGACTTTATCCATTTTTTGCGTTCCACTTCTGTGTAAGCGCAAGTCAGTGTGCTGCCAGTATAATAGTGACTGCCTGTTCGTGCTCAAGCTGCCAGCACAAAGGATCAAGGAGGTTCACCTCACTGTCTATAGAGAAAGGATCAGCTGGAAC